>NC_079225.1:49088664-49148664 GCF_029633865.1 Lampris incognitus
ATGTTATGTCGTATGTTTTGTAGTATGTTTTGTAGTATGTTAGGTAGTGTGTTTTGTACTATGTTATGTAGTGTGTTCTGTGGTATGTTTTGTAGTGTGTTCTGTGGTATGTTTTGTAGTATGTTTAGTAATATGTTATGTAGTATGTTATGTAGTATGTTTAGTAATATGTTATGTAGTATGTTATGTAGTGTGTTTTGTAGTATGTTATGTAGTGTGTTCTGTGGTATGTTATGTAGTGTGTTTAGTAATATGTTATGTAGTATGTTATGTAGTGTGTTTTGTAGTATGTTATGTAGTGTGTTTTGTAGTATGTTATGTAGTGTGTTCTGTGGTATGTTTTGTAGTATGTTTAGTAATATCTTATGTAGTATGTTATGTAGTGTGTTTTGTAGTATGTTATGTCGTATGTTTTGTAGTATGTTAGGTAGTGTGTTTTGTAGTGTGTTTTGTAGTATGTTATGTTGTATGTTTTGTAGTATGTTATGTAGTATGTTATGTAGTGTGTTTTGTAGTATGTTATGTAGTATGTTATGTAGTGTGTTTTGTAGTATGTTATGTAGTGTGTTTTGTAGTATGTTATGTAGTGTGTTCTGTGGTATGTTTTGTAGTATGTTTAGTAATATCTTATGTAGTATGTTATGTAGTGTGTTTTGTAGTATGTTATGTCGTATGTTTTGTAGTATGTTTTGTAGTATGTTAGGTAGTGTGTTTTGTACTATGTTATGTAGTGTGTTTTGTAGTGTGTTATGTAGTATGTTATGTAGTGTGTTTTGTAGTATGTTATGTAGTATGTTATGTAGTGTGTTTTGTAGTATGTTATGTAGTGTGTTATGTAGTGTGTTTTGTAGTATGTTTTGTAGTATGTTATGTAGTGTGTTTTGTAGTATGTTATGTAGTGTGTTCTGTGGTATGTTTTGTAGTATGTTTAGTAATATGTTATGTAGTATGTTATGTAGTGTGTTTTGTAGTATGTTATGTCGTATGTTTTGTAGTATGTTAGGTAGTGTGTTTTGTAGTGTGTTTTGTAGTATGTTATGTTGTATGTTTTGTAGTATGTTTTGTAGTATGTTAGGTAGTGTGTTTTGTAGTATGTTATGTAGTATGTTATGTAGTGTGTTTTGTAGTATGTTATGTCGTATGTTTTGTAGTATGTTTTGTAGTATGTTAGGTAGTGTGTTATGTACTGTGTTTTGTAGTATGTTTTGTAGTATGTTATGTAGTGTGTTTTGTACTATGTTATGTAGTGTGTTTTGTAGTATGTTATGTAGTATGTTATTTAGTATGCTATGTAGTGTGTTTTGTAGTGTGTTATGTAGTATGTTATGTAGTGTGTTTTGTAGTATGTTATG
Source organism: Lampris incognitus (assembly GCF_029633865.1). Lineage (NCBI taxonomy): Eukaryota > Metazoa > Chordata > Actinopteri > Lampriformes > Lampridae > Lampris > Lampris incognitus. The sequence goes on from NC_079225.1 coordinate 49,090,017, forward strand.
TAGTATGTTATGTAGTATGTTATGTAGTATGTTATGTAGTGTGTTTTGTAGTATGTTATGTCGTATGTTTTGTAGTATGTTTTGTAGTATGTTAGGTAGTGTGTTTTGTAGTGTGTTTTGTAGTGTGTTATGTAGTATGTTATGTAGTGTGTTTTGTAGTATGTTATGTAGTATGTTATGTAGTGTGTTTTGTAGTATGTTATGTAGTGTGTTTTGTAGTATGTTTTGTAGTATGTTATGTAGTGTGTTTTGTACTATGTTATGTAGTGTGTTTTGTAGTATGTTATGTAGTGTGTTCTGTGGTATGTTTTGTAGTATGTTTAGTAATATGTTATGTAGTATGTTATGTAGTGTGTTTTGTAGTATGTTATGTCGTATGTTTTGTAGTATGTTTTGTAGTATGTTATGTAGTGTGTTTTGTAGTATGTTATGTAGTGTGTTTTGTAGTGTGTTATGTAGTATGTTATGTAGTGTGTTTTGTAGTATGTTATGTAGTATGTTATGTAGTGTGTTTTGTAGTATGTTATGTAGTGTGTTATGTACTGTGTTTTGTAGTATGTTTTGTAGTATGTTATGTAGTGTGTTTTGTAGTATGTTATGTAGTGTGTTCTGTGGTATGTTTTGTAGTATGTTTAGTAATATGTTATGTAGTATGTTATGTAGTGTGTTTTGTAGTATGTTATGTAGTGTGTTTTGTAGTGTATTTTGTAGTATGTTATGTTGTGTGTTTTGTAGTGTGTTTTGTAGTATGATATGTAGTGTGTTTTGTAGTGTGTTTTGTATGTAGTATGTTATGTAGTATGTTATGCAGTGTGTTATGTAGTATGTTATGTAGTGTGTTTTGTAGTGTGTTTTGTAGTATGTTATGTAGTATGTTTTGCAGTGTGTTTTGTAGTATGTTATTTAGTGTGTTTTGTAGTGTGTTTTGTAGTGTGTTTTGTATGTAGTATGTTATGTAGTGTGTTTTGTAGTGTGTTTTGTAGTATGTTATGTAGTGTGTTTTGTAGTGTATTTTGTAGTATGTTATGCAGTGTGTTTTGTAATGTGTTTTGTAGTATGTTTTGTAGTATGTTATGTAGTATGTTTTGTATGTAGTATGTTATGTAGTGTGTTTTGTAGTATGTTATGTAGTGTGTTTTGTAGTGTGTTTTGTAGTATGTTATGTAGTGTATTTTGTAGTGTGTTTTGTATGTAGTATGTTATGTAGTATGTTTTGTAGTGTGTTTTGTAGTATGTTATGTAGTGTGTTTTGTAGTGTGTTTTGTATGTAGTATGTTATGTAGTATGTTTTGTAGTGTGTTTTGTAGTATGTTATGTAGTGTGTTTTGTAGTGTGTTTTGTATGTAGTATGTTATGTAGTATGTTTTGTAGTGTGTTTTGTAGTATGTTATGTAGTGTGTTTTGTAGTGTGTTTTGTAGTATGTTATGTAGTATGTTTTGTAGTGTGTTTTGTAGTATGTTATATAGTATGTTATGTAGTGTGTTTTGTAGTATGTTATGTAGTGTGTTTTGTAGTGTGTTTTGTAGTATGTTATGTAGTGTGTTATGTAGTGTGTTTTGTAGTATGTTATGTTGTGTGTTTTGTAGTGTGTTTTGTAGTGTGTTTTGTAGTATGTTATGTAGTGTGTTATGTAGTGTGTTTTGTAGTGTGTTTTGTAGTGTGTTTTGTAGTGTGTTATGTAGTGTGTTTTGTAGTGTGTTTTGTAGTATGTTATGTAGTGTGTTATGTAGTGTGTTATGTAGTGTGTTTTGTATTATGTTATGTAGTGTGTTTTGTAGTGTGTTTTGTAGTATGTTATGTAGTATGTTTTGTAGTGTGTTTTGTAGTATGTTATGTAGCGTGTTTTGTAGTGTGTTATGTAGTGTGTTTTGTAGTGTGTTTTGTAGTATGTTATGTAGTGTGTTATGTAGTGTGTTTTGTAGTATGTTATGTAGTGTGTTTTGTAGTGTGTTTTGTAGTGTGTTTTATAGTATGTTATGTAGTGTGTTATGTAGTGTGTTTTGTAGTATGTTATGTTGTGTGTTTTGTAGTGTGTTTTGTAGTATGTTATGTAGTATGTTTTGTAGTGTGTTTTGTAGTATGTTATGTAGTGTGTTTTGTAGTGTGTTATGTAGTTTGTTTTGTAGTGTGTTTTGTAGTATGTTATGTAGTGTGTTATGTAGTGTGTTTTGTAGTATGTTATGTAGTGTGTTTTGTAGTATGTTATGTAGTGTGTTTTGTAGTATGTTATGTAGTATGTTTGTAGTGTGTTTTGTAGTATGTTATGTAGTGTGTTTTGTAGTGTGTTATGTAGTGTGTTTTGTAGTGTGTTTTGTAGCATGTTATGTAGTGTGTTATGTAGTGTGTTTTGTAGTATGTTATGTAGTGTGTTTTGTAGTGTGTTTTGTAGTGTGTTTTGTAGTATGTTATGTAGTGTGTTATGTAGTGTGTTTTGTAGTATGTTATGTAGTGTGTTTTGTAGTGTGTTTTGTAGTATGTTATGTAGTATGTTTTGTAGTGTGTTTTGTAGTATGTTATGTAGTGTGTTTTGTAGTGTGTTTTGTAGTATGTTATGTAGTATGTTTTGTAGTGTGTTTTGTAGTATGTTATGTAGTATGGGTCACTTGTGAGACTTCCCTATGTCTTCATAAATGAATGGGAATGATCAGGTATGAGACAGAGTAGAAGAAGAAACAGATTTCTGATGACAGCCTTTTTTTCCTCCGACAGTTGTTGGTTCTGACGGGCGTCCGCTACCTCCAGACGGCTATGGAGAATGTCCTGCGCCTCGGAGAGCTGGACTCGGAGTCTGACGGCTGGATTCTGGAGAACAGTATCGCCGAGACTGCCCGCTCCAACTTCAACATCATCAAGAACCTGGGGAAGTGTTACCAAGTTGACGACGACCCCAACATCAACGTCCCATCACCGCCACAGGCAGAGCTCCCCTCCCGTCACATCCCAACGGCCAGCTAGCGCCCAGCCCACGCCAGTGTGATGGAAGGCCAGTGAAGCCAGTGGTTCCAACACAACAAAAGAACTGAGAGGACCAACGTGCTGAAGTGTCCTTGGCTAAACCACCAAATGTGCTGCTGCTCTGTGAGGACTGTGACCTCTGACCTTACTCTGAGAATCACCTAATGTTATAAATTGTCAGCACTCTTTGGTCCCTGACACCTGACAACAAGCAGGGCCGAGAGAGGAACCACTACTGACGTTTCTTCAGCTTGGTGAAGGGTGATGTTATGATGATGTCCTGATGGTACGACGGTATCATCATGTCATGATGAGTTTGTAATGATGTCACAACGATGACGTGATGATGCCACGATGACGTCACTGTGGTAGCATGCGGATGATGTCACAGTGATGTCATGTTGATGTCATCACCATTTCACAGTGAGCCCGTGATGAAGTCAGGACCAAAGTTCTGTCCATGTGCCATACTGGAAGATGGCACAGAGGAGGAGGAGGAGGAGGAGGAGGCGGCGGGTGTACAGACAGGGGACAGGAGTCCTGGTGGCGGGTGAGGCGGAGCAGGGTTGCTGCAGCGCCCCTCGCAGCACACACTGGAGATGTTTTACCAGAGAACAGAGGCCCACAACACTGTGACAGAACATTTCTCAACCCACGTTTTGAACAGTGGAGACTGACGTCACGTCTACTTTGTAAAGGCCTTCACACCCCGGGGATGTGATGAATAAATGACTATTTCGCCTCAAACCTACTCGTATTCTGGCGATACGAATTTGCGACAGAAATCCAGCTTTCTGCCGCAAATTCGCGAGAAGAACACAACCCGGTGGGTTCGGGTACGGCGGTGCGGTGCGGTGCGGTGCGTGGGACTGTCCTCCTCTTCCCCCGCAGGGAGACCCCCGCCCATAGCCGATCCGGCCTTCACCAGGAGCGCCTCCTCTGTTGAGGTGCGCCACAACCGGCTCTGGGTCGGTAAGGAAGGCTGCTTTGCTGCCGACTCGACTACATTCCAGAGTAATTACTTAACTACTCACCGGGCTGATAGCCTACTTAACTACACACCGTCCTGATAGCCTACTTAACTACTAACTATGATGATAGTCTACTTAACTACTCACCGGGCTGATAGCCTACTTAACTACTCACCATCCTGATAGTCTACTTAACTACTCACCGTGCTGATAGCCTACTTAACTACGCACCGTCCTGATAGCCTACTTAACTACTCACCATGATGATAGTCTACTTAACTACTCACCATCCTGATAGCCTACTTAACTACTCACCGTGCTTATAGCCTACTTAACTACTCACCATCCTGATAGTCTACTTAACTACTCACCGTGCTGATAGCCTACTTAACTACACACCGTCCTGATAGCCTACTTAACTACACACCATCCTGATAGCCTACTTATATACTCACCATGTTGATAGCCTACTTAACTACTCACCGTCCTGATAGCCTAGTTAACTACTCACTGTCCTGATAGCCTACTTAACTACTCACCGTGCTCATAACCTACTTAACTACTCACCATCCTGATAGTCTACTTAACTACTCAACCTTGCTGATAGCCTACTTAACTACTCACCGTGCTGATATTCTACTTAACTACTCACCGCGCTGATAGCCTACTTAACTACTCACCATCCTGATAACCGACTTAACTACTCACCGTGCTGATAGCCTACTTAACTACACACCGTCCTGATAGCCTACTTAACTACTGACCGTGCTGATATTCTACTTAACTACTCACCGCGCTGATAGCCTACTTAACTACTCACCATCCTGATAGCCTACTTAACTACTCAGCGTGCTGATAGCCTACTTAACTACACACCGTCCTGATAGCCTACTTAACTACTCACCGTGCTGATAGCCTACTTAACTATGCACCGTCCTGATAGCCTACTTATCTACTCACCGTGCTGATAGCCTACTTAACTACTCACTGTCCTGATAGCCTAGTTAACTACGCACCGTGCTGATAGCCTACTAACCACCTCACTGCGCTGATAGCCTACTTACCATCTCACTGTGCTGATAACCTACTTACCATCTCACTGCGCTGATAGCCTAGTTAACTACTCACCGTCCTGATAGCCTAGTTAACTACTCACCGTCCTGATAGCCTACTTAACTATTCACCGTGCTGATAGCCTACTTAACTACGCACCGTCCTGATAGCCTACTTAACTACTCACCGTGCTGATAGCATACTTAACTACTCACCGTCCTGATAGCCTAGTTAACTACTCACCGTCCTGATAGCCTACTTAACTACTCACCGTGCTGATAGCCTACTTAACTACGCACCGTCCTGATAGCCTACTTAACTACTCACCGTGCTGATAGCCTACTTAACTACTCACCGTGCTGATAGTCTACTTAACTACGCACCGTGCTGATAGCCTACTTAACTACTCACCGTGCTGATAGCCTACTTAACTACTCACCGTCCTGATAGCCTAGTTAACTACTCACCGTCCTGATAGCCTACTTAACTACTCACTGTCCTGATAGCCTACTTAACTACGCACCGTCCTGATAGCCTACTTAACTACGCACCGTCCTGATAGCCTACTTAGCTACTCACCGTGCTGATAGCCTACTTAACTACTCACCGTTTTGATAGCCTACTTAACTACTCACCGTGCTGATAGCCTACTTAACTACTCACTGTCCTGATAGTCTACTTAACTACTCACCGTCCTGATAGCCTACTTAACTACTCACCGTCCTGATAGCCTACTTAACTACTCACCATGCTGATAGCCTACTTAACTATGCACCGTCCTGATAGCCTACTTAACTACTCACCGTGCTGATATCCTACTTAACTACTCACCGTGCTGATAGCCTACTTAACTACTCACCATCCTGATAGTCTACTTAACTACTCACCGTCCGGATAGTCTACTTAACTACGCACCGTCCTGATAGCCTACTTAACTACTCACCGTGCTGATAGCCTACTTAACTACTCACCGTCCTGATAGCCTACTTAACTACTCACCGTCCTGATAGCCTACTTAACTACTCACCGTGCTGATAGCCTACTTAACTAGGCACCGTCCTGATAGCCTAGTTAACTACTCACCGTCCTGATAGCCTACTTAACTATTCACCGTGCTGATAGCCTACTTAACTACTCACCGTCCTGATAGCCTACTTAACTACTCTCCATCCTGATAGTCTACTTAACTACTCACCGTCCTGATAGCCTACTTAACTACTTACCGTGCTGATAGCCTACTTAACTACTCACCGTCCTGATAGTCTACTTAACTACTCACCGTGCTGATATTCTACTTAACTACTCACCGCGCTGATAGCCTACTTAACTACTCACCATCCTGATAGCCTACTTAACTACTCACCGTGCTGATAGCCTACTTAACTACACACCGTCCTGATAGCCTACTTAACTACTCACCATGCTGATAGCCTACTTAACTATGCACCGTCCTGATAGCCTACTTAACTACTCACCGTGCTGATATCCTACTTAACTACTCACCGTCCTAATAGTCTACTTAACTACTCACCATCCTGATGGTCTACTTAACTACTCACCGTCCGGATAGTCTACTTAACTACGCACCGTCCTGATAGCCTACTTAACTACTCACCGTGCTGATATATCCTACTTAACTACTCACCGTCCTAATAGCCTACTTAACTACTCACCATCCTGATAGTCTACTTAACTACTCACCGTCCGGATAGTCTACTTAACTACGCACCGTCCTGATAGCCTACTTAACTACTCACCGTGCTGATAGCCTACTTAACTACTCACCGTCCTGATAGCCTACTTAACTACTCACCGTGCTGATAGCCTACTTAACTAGGCACCGTCCTGATAGCCTAGTTAACTACTCACCGTCCTGATAGCCTACTTAACTATTCACCGTGCTGATAGCCTACTTAACTACTCACCGTCCTGATAGCCTACTTAACTACTCTCCATCCTGATAGTCTACTTAACTACTCACCGTCCTGATAGTCTACTTAACTACTTACCGTGCTGATAGCCTACTTAACTACTCACCGTCCTGATAGTCTACTTAACTACTCACCGTGCTGATATTCTACTTAACTACTCACCGCGCTGATAGCCTACTTAACTACTCACCATCCTGATAGCCTACTTAACTACTCACCGTGCTGATAGCCTACTTAACTACACACCGTCCTGATAGCCTACTTAACTACTCACCATGCTGATAGCCTACTTAACTATGCACCGTCCTGATAGCCTACTTAACTACTCACCGTGCTGATATCCTACTTAACTACTCACCGTCCTAATAGCCTACTTAACTACTCACCATCCTGATAGTCTACTTAACTACTCACCGTCCGGATAGTCTACTTAACTACGCACCGTCCTGATAGCCTACTTAACTACTCACCGTCCTGATAGCCTACTTAACTACTCACCGTGCTGATAGCCTACTTAACTACGCACCGTCCTGATAGCCTAGTTAACTACTCACCGTCCTGATAGCCTACTTAACTATTCACCGTGCTGATAGCCTACTTAACTACTCACCGTCCTGATAGCCTACTTAACTACTCACCATCCTGATAGTCTACTTAACTACTCACCGTGCTGATATTCTACTTAACTACTCACCGCGCTGATAGCCTACTTAACTACTCACCGTCCTGATAGCCTACTTAACTACTCTCCATCCTGATAGTCTACTTAACTACTCACCGTCCTGATAGTCTACTTAACTACTTACCGTGCTGATAGCCTACTTAACTACTCACCGTCCTGATAGTCTACTTAACTACTCACCGTGCTGATATTCTACTTAACTACTCACCGCGCTGATAGCCTACTTAACTACTCACCATCCTGATAGCCTATTTAACTACTCACCGTGCTTATAGCCTACTTAACTACACACCGTCCTGATAGCCTACTTAACTACTCACCATGCTGATAGCCTACTTAACTATGCACCGTCCTGATAGCCTACTTAACTACTCACCGTGCTGATATCCTACTTAACTACTCACCGTCCTAATAGCCTACTTAACTACTCACCATCCTGATAGTCTACTTAACTACTCACCGTCCGGATAGTCTACTTAACTACGCACCGTCCTGATAGCCTACTTAACTACTCACCGTCCTGATAGCCTACTTAACTACTCACCGTGCTGATAGCCTACTTAACTACGCACCGTCCTGATAGCCTAGTTAACTACTCACCGTCCTGATAGCCTACTTAACTATTCACCGTGCTGATAGCCTACTTAACTACTCACCGTCCTGATAGCCTACTTAACTACTCACCATCCTGATAGTCTACTTACCTACTCACCGTCCTGATAGCCTACTTAACTACTCACCGTGCTGATAGCCTACTTAAGTACTCACCGTCCTGATAGCCTACTTAACTGCTCACCGTCCTGATAGTCTACTTAACTACTCACCGTCCTGATAGCCTACTTAACTACTCACCGTGCTGATAGCCTACTTAACTACTCACCGTCCTGATAGCCTACTTAACTACTCACCGTCCTGATAGTCTACTTAACTACTCACCGTGCTGATAGCCTACTTAACTACTCACCGTCCTGATAGTCTACTTAACTACTCACCGTCCTGATAGCCTACTTAACTACTCACCGTGCTGATAGCCTACTTAACTACTCACCGTCCTGATAGCCTACTTAACTACTCACCGTCCTGATAGTCTACTTAACTACTCACCGTCCTGATAGCCTACTTGTTTCGCGATTCCCTCCACACGTTGTCCTTGAGTTCAGTGTCTTTGTAAAATTTCTGTCCTTTTTCATGCAAGGCAGGCTGATAAGAAACAATCAACAGGTTTTTTTTTACCCCCCCCCCTTTTTTCCGGGAAATTACCCCACTCTTCCGAGCCGTCCCGGTCTCTGCTCCACCCCCTGTGCTGATCCGGGGAGGGCTACAGACTACCACATGCCTCCTCCCACACATGTGGAGTCACCAGCCGCTTCTTTTCACCTGACAGTGAGGAGTTTCACCAGGGAGACGGCGGGTTGGAGGATCATGCTATTCCCCCCAGTCCCCCCCCCCGAACAGGCGCCCCGACCGACCAGAGGAGGCGCTAGTGCAACGACCAGGACACATACCCACATCCGGCTTCCCACCCGCAGACACGGCCAAACGTGTCTGTGGGACACAGCAGCAGGTCCGCCGTTGTCATTAGCAGCTGTGACGTATGTGCATTCCAGGCAGCGTGATTGGTTGTTGCCTTTATTGTTGATGTAAAGGTCAGAAAAGCTGACGTTCTGAAACATTTATGCCGCGTTATATTCGCATTCTGTGTGAAAGTACTCATGACCAAAACAATACTTCCAAAAAATACACTGTCAATTAATCGCACACAAAACAAAAAACAAACAAACAAACAGTGTGTAAAGGCCTTTAACACTTTTGGCAGTGAGTGGCATGTAGTGTTGCTAGGCAACCACAGTTACCTGTGAGCTAGCGTTACCTAACTAGCTACACAACTGTAGCCTTGTGACCTGTTACTTCCTCTTGTTGTTAAACGTCACGTCTCATAACGCGTAACGGTGGAGAGCACTTCCGCTCTTCTGGGGACAGGAAGTCGGTGGAGAAACGGCGGCGGTGTCGACTGACGGTGTTCTGAGCAGAGTTGAACTCTCTCATCTTCAGGCACACGCCAGGTAAAACAGAGAAAACACAGAAAGGAGCTGGGAAAAGGCAAGACCGGCTACAAAATGATCCTGTCAATCAAACACCGGCACCACCTCATGATGGTTAAACGATCCTGTCAATCAAACACCGGCACCACCTCACGATGGTTAAATAATCCTGTCATTCAAATACCGGCAGCATGTCACAGTGTTTACATGACCCTGTCAATCAAACACCGGCACCATGTCACAGTGGTTACATGATCCTGTCAATCAAACACCGGCACCACGTCACGGTGGTTACATGACCCTGTCAATCAAACACCGGCACCACCTCACGGTGGTTACATGATCCTGTCAATCAAACACCGGCACCACGTCATGATGGTTAAATGATCCTGTCAATCAAACACCAGCACCACGTCATGATGGTTACATGATCCTGTCAATCAAACACCGGCACCACGTCATGATGGTTAAATGATCCTGTCAATCAAACACCAGAACCACGTCATGGTGGTTACATGATCCCGTCAATCAAACACCAGCACCACGTCATGATGGTTACATGATCCTGTCAATCAAACACCGGCACCACGTCATGATGGTTACATGATCCTGTCAATCAAAATCCGGCACCACCTCATTCTGGTTACATGATCCTGTCAATCAAACACCAGCACCACCTCATGATGGTTACATGATCCTGTCAATCAAACACCGGCACCACGTCATGATGGTTAAATGATCCTGTCAATCAAACACCAGCACCACGTCATGATGGTTAAATGATCCTGTCAATCAACACAAAATAAACATGTTTTTAAGATCCTTTGCAGTCTTAATTTTGGCGTGAAGTTCTGTATTTGTGTTAAGTGTTGTATATTTATGTGTGAGGTTGTGTATATTTGTGTGAAGTTGTGTGTATTTATGTGTGAAGTTGTGTTTATTTGTGTGAAGTTGTGTGTATATTTGTGTGAAGTTGTGTATATTTGTGTGAAGTTGTGTATTTATGTGTGAAGTTGTGTATATTTGTGTAAAGTTGTGTGTATATTTGTGTGAAGCTGTGTGTATTTATGTGTGAAGTTGTGTATATTTGTGTGAAGTTGTGTGTATATTTGTGTGAAGTTGTGTATATTTGTGTGAAGTTGTGTATTTATGTGTGAAGTTGTGTATATTTGTGTGAAGTTGTGTGTATATTTGTGTGAAGGTGTGTATATTTGTGTGAAGCTGTGTGTATTTATGTGTGAAGTTGTGTATATTTGTGTGAAGTTGTGTATTTATGTGTGAATTTGTGTGTATTCGTGTGAAGTTGTGGGTAGATTTGTGTGAAGTTGTGTATATTTGTGTGAAGTTGTGTGTATTTATGTGTGAAGTTGTGTGTATTTATGTGTGAAGGTGTGTGTATTTATGTGTGAAGTTGTGTATATTTGTGTGAAGTTGTGTGTATTTATGTGTGAAGGTGTGTGTATTATGTGTGAAGTTGTGTATATTTGTGTGAAGTTGTGTGTATTTATGTGTGAAGTTGTGTGTATTTATGTGTGAAGGTGTGTGTATTTATGTGTGAAGTTGTGTATATTTGTGTGAAGTTGTGTGTATTTATGTGTGAAGGTGTGTGTATTTATGTGTGAAGTTGTGTATATTTATGTGTGAAGGTGTGTGTATTTATGTGTGAAGTTGTGTATATTTGTGTGAAGTTGTGTGTATTTATGTGTGAAGGTGTGTGTATTTATGTGTGAAGTTGTGTATATTTGTGTGAAGTTGTGTGTATTTATGTGTGAAGGTGTGTGTATTTATGTGTGATGGTGTGTGAAGTTGTGTGTATATTTGTGTGATAATAACTACTCTCATAACACTGATCAGAAACAGAACCAAGATCAGAAACAGAACCAAGGTCAGAAACAGAACCAAGATCAGAAACAGAACCAAGATCAGAAACAGAACCAAGATCAGAACCAACTTCCTGTCACCTCACTCAGGCACTTCCATACACAGCAGAGGCGACCTTCCCTTTCTCCCGGCCCACAGCAGGGCAACACAAAGACACGAAACACATGTCCAGAAGAAAACCGCACCACCAAAAACAGATACAAAACGGAGAGAACACACACACACACACACACACACACACACACACACACACACACACACACACACACACACACACACACACACACACACAAAGTCAGCAACACAATGTATTCAGTAAATTTGCAACACAGTCCAAACACGTGACTGTCCAGAGAAGGAAGGCCAGCCAGCATGCCTGTCGGAACCGCCGGTCTGCATGACTGTCGGAACCGGCAGCCAGCATGACTGTCGGAAACGCCGGTCTGCATGCCTGTCGGAACCGCCGGTCTGCATGACTGTCCCACTTCCAGTCCAGTCAGACCACCCCCGGTGCTTCCTCCTAGGGCGCGGCTCCAGGCGGGGGCCGTGGTCCCTGGGCCCAGGCTCCTTCAGCCGATCCGACGCCAGCTCCCCCATCCAGACCCGTCCGACACACCTCCCCCGTACGCCACACAACGACTCCAACTCAGACGCGGACGCGAAGGACACACACACACAGTCTCTACTAGGTCCACACAGTACACACGACTGGCCGGAGCTACGAGGAGCACGATAAGCGGCTTGGATAATGGATGGGTGGATGGATGGATGGGTGGATGGATGGGTGGATGGATGGATGGATGGGTGGGTGGGTGGATGGGTAATAAAAACAACTGATTATTGGCCATAGAGAGGGGGAGAATCATTGCATTGTACCAGTAGTTGGGGTCTCAGCTGCTGATCTGAGGTCTGGTGTGGAGTGGAAGGGCGGGTCTTTTGAAACTAATTAACAGAACAATTACATTGCGGATTAAAAACGTGGCATGATGTGGGCGCGTCTTCCTTGACTGACAAGTCTGTCAACCTTTCCGCCACCTATTTCCCATCACAGCTCCACCCACGCCGCCTAAACGTGGATCTTATGGCTCCAACTAGGAGAAGGTCGTGGCGAGCATAAAGCCAAACACCACCAGGCTTCCACATGCCCCTTCAGACGTCGAGAGGTGACGTCACTACTACGTCAGTCTTTATATCCACACCGCAGTGTCCATCTGGTGCCTCCGCCCAAAACTGGGAATTTAGTGAGGGGGGTTTGGGTTTCAGTTCAAATCCCTCACCGTCCATTCTCGAGAAGCGCAAAGAGGCACCTGCCAAGCAAGCCCAGGCAGCACGTCCCAGACGGGTTCGGATCACCAGAACGAGACCTGGGAGAGGCTGCCAGGGAAGAGGAGAAGAGGGAGGCCAAAGAGGAGGTTTATGGATGTGGTGAGGGAGGACATGCAGGTGGCTGGTGTGACAGAGGAAGATGCAGAGGACAGGAAGAGATCGAAGCGGATGATCCGCTATGGCGCCCCCTAACGGGAGCAGCCGGAAGTCATAGTAGAGAATGAAAATAGTTTGTTTGGTTTTGCTTTGATATCGGTAGTGATTTGATGTAGAGGTGTTCATTCTTCCGCACGAGGAAGCTCTTCATCCGCGTGGTGTGACGCTATTGTTCTGTGCGTCGGCTTGAGCAGTCTCTGCCTTGTGCTGTGTTCTGAACGTGTGCTGACTCCGGGGCGGGCGGAGGGGCGGAGGGAGGAGAGAGGAGGAGGAGGCGGCGGGTGTACAGACGGGGGACAGGAGTCCTGGTGGCGGGTGAGGCGGAGCAGGGTTGCTGCAGCGCCCCTCGCAGCACACAGGCGGCTTGTCACACAACACGGAAGTCGCCAGTTTCTACTACTACTACTACTACTTTCGGCTGCTCCCGTTAGGGGTCGCCACAGCGGATCATCCGTTTCTAGTTTCTGAGACCACAAAAATAAATAAAACATTCAAAGAATGTTCGGTCCATATGAAACACATCACTAACCGCCAAAGTAATAGCCTACTTAGCCTGCTAACATTTTATCATGTGAGCCAATACATTGTTTAGCTAGTTCAACCGTACGATGCGATAACATATCAGACGGCACTTCTCCAGCCTCCGCTTGTAAGCACCAAGCAGCTGTGCTGAATGGAAGCGTGTCACAGAGCCGCGTGTCACAGAGCCGCGTGTCACAGAGCCGCGTGTCACAGAGCCGCGTGTCACAGAGCAGTGCTGGCTCCCACAGACTCCACAATGCCAAGCATGCGGGCGAACACCGGATACCAGCGCTCACCTGGTAACACAACGCGCAACTGGCCCTACGGTAGCCACGGAGGGACAACACACTCACCACTTGGAAACGCTCTACAAAGAACACATACGTGCCGACCATGCAAGATCACCCTCTGCCGGCGACTAAGGGAAACTCACTTCCTTACTGCTACCCCCGCTATGGTTGATGGCGTCCCCGCTATCAGGTTAAGTTCACAAGTAGCCCATAACTCAAAACACATTCATGATGACGTGCGTTTGTCATGGGGTATGAGCATGTGTATGAGTGTCACTCTCTGCCACCCTTCTTGTTCACCTTTGCTTTAGCTCTCTTCCATATTCTCCATCCCAGGTCAATCTTCCGTTGAACTGAGTCAGGGTCCAGGGCCTTTCATTCAAACAGCAGTATTTTTGGCAGGCGTCTGTTCCTACAGGGGTTTCTCCTGACCCTTATTGACTCGGAAGGTAAGGCTTTCACCTAGGGAGATTTATTTTCCTCTTCATTGGTGGAACTTGGAGGTTTATTCTCTACCTCCTCTGGCTCACTCTAATCACTCCCACTCATTTCACCCAGTCGCCCCATACCAAGATCCTCCTCTCCCTTCCGCTGTCTTCCCCAGCAGAGGCGCTGGCCTCCTCATCGGGTTTTCCTGTTTCAGTTGTCTGTCTAGACCCCATGGGGAAAAAAAACAAAACATGCACTGGGTAAGAAGGTTTTGATGGGCAACCCTTTCATTCTCGCCATCCTCTGACTGAACCACATATACTGGGATTCGAGGTTGTTTCTTTACCACAATGTAGGGCTGTGGTTCCCACCTGTCACCCCGCTTCTGTTTGCCTTCCACGTGGCAAACTTTCATTAGGACTCTGTCCCCTGGCTTGAACGTGCGGCTTTGTTTTACGGTCATAGTGTTTCTTATGTTGTTCTTTGGCCTGTCTGGACATCTTCTTGGCCTGAACACAGGCATACGTCGGGCAATCCTGGAGGGTTGGAACATAGTCACTGTGTTCGCAGAGTTGATCACTTGATGACAGATACAGTACATTAGTTACATTAGATAATATGGACTGTAGCCTGTGGAGTCGTGCCTGGTACAGTTATATGCATGAGTCACAGCATCAACATACTCATGCCAGCGAGGCTTCAGGTCAGGATCCAAGGTACCCAGCATGCCCATTAATGTGCGGTTTAAACTTTTTGTAGTTCCATTTCCCTGGGGAGGATATGGACTAGTGTGAGTCTTAGCAATGCCAGTGGTCTTGCACAGTTGTCTCACTACTGCACTCTTAAAGTTGCACCCCTGAGAATGGAGTTTAGCTGGGAATCCAAACCAGCAAAAGAAGTTTTTCCACAGCACCTTGGCGACTGTACTTGCCTTCTGGTCTCTGGTTGGATAAGCCTGGGCAAACGGGAGAAGTGATCGGTGACCACCAGCACATTTTCAATCCCTCCTACAGACCTTTCCAGCATCAGAAAATCTATACAAACTAGCTCCATGGGGGCACTTATATGGATGCTGACTAGGGGGGCTCTGAGGCTTGCCGTGGGGTTTTCCTGACACACCACGACTTACATCTTTCACACCAAGCTTTCACATCCTTAAACATCTTGGGCCAGTAAAAGCGCCCTCTTATTAATGTAAATGCACGTTCAACTCCGAAATGACCAGATTCATCATGGACAGCAGTTTTCACCAACATTTGCAGCTTTTTGGGCAGTACTAACTGCTCAATGGTTCCCCTTTGACCGTCTTGAACTATATGACAGAGGATGCCTTCCTTCATTAACAACCTCTTCCACTCTCTTAGGAGAAGAGAGTCTCGCTCCCTCCCTTTCCCTCTTTCGCTTCTGCGAGGCTTGGTGTTCAGTGTTCTGTAATGCAGAGCAGGACCAATGATGGGATCCTTCTTTTGCCCCACCCTGATCTCCTTCTTGGTCACTGAAGGTAAAGAATCAGTACCAACACCAGTATATGGCTGATGCTGTTGTTCAGTTCTTTCAGAGTGGGGTTCTCTCACGGAGTCTGGTTGGACCCTTGCTTCATCCCCTTTCACACTGCCTGGCTGTTTCAGCGACCCCTTGGCAGTTTTACATCTCACTCTCTGGAGGCATGATTGAAAGGCTTTAATGACGTCCTGCATAGACATCCTGGACAGTGCGTCAGCGTTCGCATTGCATCTTCATTGACGTTACTGGATGTCAAAGTCAAAGGCAGACAGTTCTGAAACCCAGCGCTGGCCATCAGCATCCAGTTTTGCAGTGGCCATCACATTATTATCTGTGAGAACAGAGAACTTATGCCCATAGAGGTGGTCATAAAACTTTTTCTGTTACCGCCCATTTCAGAGCCAGAAACTCTAGCTTGTGTGCAGGGTAACAAGTTTCAGCTAGGCTCAGGCCTCTACCAGCATATGCCAACACTCTCTCAACATCGTTCTGAATTTGAGTCAGCACAGCTCCAAGGCCTTCTCCAGATGCATCTGTCTGCAACAGGAAGGGCAACTTGTAGTCCGGGTAGCCCAGCGCTGGAGCTGATGTGAGCCTCTCTTTCAGGGATTGGAATGCCCCCTCACATTCTTCAGTCCACAGAAACAGTGGCTCGAAAGCAGAAGGTGCTTCCTTCTTTCCCCTCATCTTCTTTTTGGGATCTCCTGAGGTGAGGCGATACAGGGGTGCAGCCAGCTTTTCATATCCCTCCACGAATCTCTGATAATATCCTGCAAAGCCAATGAATTGCAGCACCTCCTTGCAATTAGTGGGTCGTGGCCAGTTCTTCACTTTGCTTATTTTCTCTGGGTCTGTACAGATTTATTCAGCAGACACCAGGTGCCCCAGGTAATGCACCTCCTTCCTCATGAGGTGGCACTTTGAAGGCTTTAGCTTTAGGCCATTTTCCTGCAGTCTGTCAAACACCAGTTGGAGTCACTCAAGGTGTTCTTCAAAAGTCTTTGAGAAGATAATGAGGTCGTCCAGGTAGATGAGGAGAGGTGTGAAGTTCAAATCACCAAAGCAACAGGTCATCAACCTCTGAAATGTTGATGGGGCATTCCGCATCCCCAATGGCCTCCCGTTAGCCTCAAAGAGACCCATCGGTGTGCTGAAGGCTGTTTTGTACTTGTCATGTTCTGCCACCTCCACCTGCCAATAGCCAGAAGTCAGGTCGAGAGATGAGAAATATTTAGCCTGGCTGAGAGATTCTAGTGCTTCCTCGATTCTAGGGAGGGGGAATGCATCTCTGGTGCAACAGGAATTGAGTTTCCTGTAGTCGACACATAATCTCAAAGACCCATCCTTCTTTGTGACAACCACAATGGATGAGGAATATGGGCTCTTGCTGGAGCGAATAGCTCCAGCCCCCTCCATGTCTTTGAGGAGCTTTCTGACATCCTGGCACTGAGAGGGTGGTATTTCGCGATATGAGAGGCAAAATGTTTGTGCATCTACCAGGGGGATTTAGTGTTGCACAGTATTTGTGTGGCCAAAATCCATTGAGTGCTGGGAGAAGATATCAGCATTCCTCTCCACCAGTTGTCTGAGGAGGGCCCTCTGCCCCTCCCCTTCAACAGCAGCTCCATTCAGATCCACACAGCAGGCTGATATACCTTTCCAGGCATATGGCTTACTACCTGGTCATGGCTTTGACATGCTTCAGGGTCTGCACTCCCTACATTTTCATTACCACCACCTTGTCCCTCACTGCTTGTCTTCTGACTGTCATCCTCCCACTGCAACACATTTTGGGCAAGGAATGCATCTGCCAGATGAGCATTCGGTCTGTTCAGCACTGCTCGTTCAGAAAAATTCATTACTCTGACAGGAACGCAAACTTTTCTCACATTAGCAAGAACTCTACCCACAACAAGGCCCTCAGGAAGCTGAGAAGATGAGTGCCTCTCAATAAGAGCAGTGTATGCCCCTTTTCTCGGTCCTCTCCCCATCTTGCACATCACATCCATCTCCTTACCAGGAGGGACAAGCACTTTGCAGCCGGCATAGTGTATGGGGCCCACACGACCCTCAGGCCACCTGGTTCAGTGCCATTTACCTCTAGCAAGGCTGTGCACCATTCTGGGTGGCTCTCTTTCACCTTGCAAAGAAACTGCTGGCCATGTGTTGCTTGGAGGTGGCATTTAGAGGCACATGACATTAGTCCCCACCAACAAAG
Organism: Lampris incognitus; assembly: GCF_029633865.1. Lineage (NCBI taxonomy): Eukaryota > Metazoa > Chordata > Actinopteri > Lampriformes > Lampridae > Lampris > Lampris incognitus. Next base: position 49,107,977 of record NC_079225.1, read on the forward strand.
GAACCATGGATCGCTACTCAGATTCAGGGACGACAAAGGCTGGCACATTGTTGTACTCCTTACCCATAACCTTTAGTTTGATATGTAACACACCATAGTGGGGTACATTTTGACCACCAGCCCCCTCTACTGGAATGTCAGAAAGTTGCTGTTTCTGTTTGCACAGCTCAGAGTGTTTGCGCCAGAACTCATAAGTAATGGTGGCTACTTGGGAGCCAGAATCAATGAGAGCCCTACAGCTTTCGGCATTTACCTCTACTTGACCTTCATTCATGGGACCAATCAAGGGGGTGTCATGTTCTCCTCCTTCCTCCTTTTTCTGTACTTCCTGTTGAGCACCTTGTTGTTTGCCCATGGTTGCCCCAGCTTCCATGGGCCTTAGGCGGTTAAAGGCTGCCCAATCTGAGACGGGCTTCCATCTTGCACAAGGGTGACATGAGACTGGGGGGCTCCAGCTTGCTCATTGTCCAGTAGTACAGTTCTGCAGACCCGTGCTACATGCCTGGGCCCGCCACAACGGTAGCACACGTAATTAGCACCTTCCCTCTCACTCCTTTTTGCTGGCTGTGATCTGGAGAGCGCTGGGCCAGGTGGGGCAGTCATTTTCGATTCTAGTTGTGTTAAGTCTCCGAACTTGCTCCTCCTGCTTCAGAGCCATTTTCTTTACCAGTGCAGTTTGTTCAGAAATCTCAGGGTTGTGCTTCCCTGTAGTTTCCCTGCCATTTGCCCCACTCTGCTGTTCTACTTGGTCCTCTACTTTTCTCTCTTTACATTACACCTCTTGGCCAAATTATATGCAGTTATGGAGTACATTTCTATTGCTATGCTGATGATACTCAGCTGTATGTGCCTATAAGGGCTGATGATCCTACTCAAATGACTAATTTAGAGGCCTGCTTGGCTACTGTGAAAAACTGGATGTCACTTAACTTTCTGCTTTTAAATTCTGACAAAACTGAGATGCTGTTCATTGGCCCTGCTAGACACAGACACCAATTTGATCAAGTAACGATAACAATCGACAACTCTGTGGTTTCACAAAGTGTGGCAGCCAAAAATCTTGGTGTTGCGTTTGATCCCAGCCTTTCCTTTGATAAGCACATTAAAGAAATCACCAAGACTGCCTTTTTTCACTTGCGTAACATAGCTAAAACTCGGTCTTTTCTCTCCATGGCTGATGCAGAGACTCTAATACATGCATTTGTTTCATCCAGACTTGATTACTGTAATGTTCTGTTCTCAGGTCTGCCACATTCTAGTACTAAAAGTCTTCAGAGGGTTCAGAATGCTGCTGCTAGAGTCCTAACTGAAACTAGGAAATTTGACCATATTACACCAATTCTTGCCTCCCTTCATTGGCTTCCTATCCATGTTAGATCAGAATACAAGGTGCTTCTGCTGACTTATAAAATCCTAAATGGGCTTGCTCCATCCTACCTGTCTGATCTCCTTAAACCTTACATGCCATCTCGAGCACTTCGTTCTCAAAATACAGGGCTCCTGTGTGTACCCAAAGTTAAAAAGAAGTCAGCTGGTGGCAGCAGGGCCTTTTCCTATCAGGCTCCAGTGTTGTGGAATAACCTGCCTGCTACCGTCAGACAATCAGAGTCTGTTGAGTCTTTAAATCCACACTTAAAACTCATCTTTTTGCCTTAGTTTACAACTAGTTGCCTTTAAGTTGAGTGCTTCACAACCTGTACTGCATGGCGGGTTTGTTTTCTGTCTCAATGAATTTACCAACCACTGTTCTGCCCACCAGATTATAGAGTATAGATTACAGATTATAGATTATGACTAGTTGATGATTTAACTGATTATGACTAATGACTACTGCAAACTGTTCTCTTCTCTAACATGTCTTTTCTCTCTCTCTGAATAATGTCTTCTTCTTTCTCTTTTTCTGTGTGTGAATGGTGTCACGTGAGTCTCTCTTGTGTGCATGTGCAGTCGGTTCTCCTCCCAGGTCTCTGTGGTGATGGTGGTAGCCACTTGGATGCTGCCTGCCATTCCCCTCCTCACATCTTATTTTTATAAATCCATATATATATATATATATATATATATATATATATATATATATATATATATATATATATATATATATATATGTCTCACCCCCATTTTCCATTATGTGCGACATTACCGCACCTATCCCATAAGGCAGTGATACTCAGTGTGGTCCGCGGACCACCAGTGGTCCGCGAGCGCTCCCAAGTGGTCCGCGGGAGGATTGCAAAAAATAGTGTTTCTCAAATCACCTTCATCTGCGTTCCAATGCAAAGTTACGAGTACAGCTGTTTTCTAAATGTTTTCTAAATTAAAAGTGAATCAGAATGCAGCCTAAATAAGCCTAAGAATTTTGTTCAATTTGTCTAATGCAAACCTGCGTTTTGAGTCATGTCTCTTCAGTTAGCCTGTGTTACCTAGGTTATCTAGTTAGCTTCCATTCCAATAACAGGATTTTCATATCAAAGACCTCCTGACTATTGTGAAAATGAAGTAGAATCTAACAAAGAGTGAAGTGAACCGTTCAAAATACAAACATCATGGATCGGTGGCTGAAGAGAAAATCCGGAGAAACGATGAACAATGTAAGCAACAAGGTGCAGAGACTTCCTTCTCACATTGAGCGCGTCAGTGTTAGCATGGAATCCCATAGTGCTAACAGTTTGCAGCAGCAGGAGCTAGCTAGCACAACACTCTGAAAAAGCCACTGCAAAAGGGAAACGTAAATACAGTAGCCATTACATTCAATTTGGATTTTTCTGGACTGGAGATGCTGAGGATCCAAAACCTCATTGTGTTGTGTGCTATGACATATTAGCTAATGAAGCTATGAAACCTGCCAAACTCAAGCGTCACTTCGAGTCAAAACACAGGGAATACACCTGGAAACCTGGGCAATGTTTAGAGAGAAAACGTGAAGAGCTCGAGCGACGCACGAGAAAGGAAGCCACGCAGGTTTTTATGCCGCAGGGGGAAACGCGGAAGCTACCGAAGCCTCATACAAGGTCTCCCTACTCACTGCGGAAGCTGGCAAACCTCACTCAGTCGGCGAGACCTTGGTTAAGCCAGCTGCAAAGGTTAAGGCCAACATAATGCTGGGGGAGAAAGCGAGTGAGGAACTTTACAAAGCACCTCTGTCCAACGATACAGTCAAGCGGCGAATAACATCCATGGCTGCAAGTGTCCAAGATCAGCTGGTGACGCGTCTGCGTCAGAGTCTTTCTCTCTCTCCAACTGGACGAGGCCACGGACATCGGTCACGAGGCTGTTCTCCTCTGCTTTGTGCCGTACATACATGCGGGTGCTGTTCACGAGGATTTCCTTCTCTGTCAACCCCTACCAACCAACACCACGGGAGAGGCGATATCTGAGTCCCTAAATAACTTCACTGTGCAGAATAACATTGATTGGAAGAGGTGTGCTGGCGCGTGCACTGACGGTGCCACGGCGGTGACAGCCAAACACAAGGGCCTGCTGGTGACGCGTGACCGCGCTGTCGCTCCCTCTGCCGCATCGACGCACCGCTGTATCCGCAGAGAGCAACTGGCAGTAAAAAAAATGCCACCCTGTCTTAAACGGGTTTTGGACGAGGCCGTAGAAATGGTCAACTTGATTAAAAGCAAGGCACTGAAGTCACGTCTTTTTAAAGTTCTGTGTGAAGAAATGGGCAGTGAGCACACAAGACCTCTTGTCCACACAGAAGTTGGCTGCCTGGCTGTCGCGTGGTAAAGTTCTCACCCACCTCTTGGAGCTGCGCGATGAAGTCAAGCTGCTTTCGCATCAAACTGATGAACTTCATGGCAGAATGCACGACTTTCAATGGCTCGCAAAACTCGCCTTTCTTGCTGATGTGCTCAGCAGCACGCTTAATAACCTGAACTTAGCACTGCAAGGAAAAGCGGTCACGGTTTTTACAGTGCAGGACAAAGTTAAAGCCACTCGCATCAAAATGGATCTGTGGTGCGCGCGTCTTGATCGCCAGGAGTCTGACTGTTTCCCAACTCTAGCCGATTTTCTCCTCGAAGCTGAAGAGGTTCTGGATAGCAACACACTTGCAGCCTTCAAGGAACATTTGTAAGGCATTCACACGCAACTGGGAAGATACTTTCCCGAATTGGATGTGGACCTTGAATGGATCAGAAATCCATTTGGAGACCAACCTCCCATTGAGCGCATCAGCTCCAAACTATCAGCACGGAAGGTGGATCGTCTTGTGGACGTTGCACCAGATGGAACACTGAGAATGGCGCTCAGAGAAAAATGCTTGACAGACTTCTGGGTTCTCGTCCAACCTGAACATCCTGAGCTGGCTGAGTCTGCTTTGCAAGTGTTAATGCCGTTTTCAACCACCTGCAACTGTGAAGTTGGGTTCTCCATCCACACTGGTTGGTTTGAAAACCAAGCAGAGGAACAAGATCGATGTAGCCCCCCTGTATGAGACTGAAACTCTCTAGTGTGGAGCCAGACATTGAGTCAGTGATGCAACAGCAAAAGCAACAGCATTCCTCCCATTAGTTGTTGACTGCCGCTACCTGTAAAGCTGTTATGCTTATTTGAAATGTGTAATTTCATAGCTTCACAAGAGCCGGTACAAAGATTTGATTCCTATTAAAACGAACTTTTGTTAAATTAACATTAATAGTTTACTCTTTTAATGATGAATTCACATTGAGTTCACCCTGACAGTGGTATCTCAAATAAATTCCCATGTTTTATTCATCACATCACAACCAAAGGCAATAGCTCTGAACAAAATTAATATGAAACAGTAATTACACATACATCTCACAAAAATCAAGGTCAAGGTATATGGTAGAAGCCTAGCCTAATTTTGCTAGTAGCCTATTTATTACATATTTTGTATTGTAATATTCTGCAGACATAATTTGTAATATAAAACATAATATGCTATTGTAAGCCTAATATAGAGTGTTTTAAAAGGGGGGGGGGTTGGGCGGAGGAGGGGGGGGTGTTGGCCGGCTGGTTAGGTGGTCCACGGAAATTTTTTTTTATGATCAAGTGGTCCTTGGTGTGAAAAAGTTTGAGAACCCCTGCCATAAGGGGATGCGTCACAAGCTAATCTCAGTGGTTTCTGCGTGTCGTAGCGTACTACCACTGAGCTTTTCACTAACTGTTCTTTGGCAGCCTTGAATGCTGCTGCACTCTCTGGTGTCCATTTCCATTCGACTTCCTTCTTCAGGAGTTGGTGTAGTGGCTGCAATACGGTCGACAGATCTTTCATGAAACGGCCATAATAGTTTAACAGTCCTAGGAATGACCGTAGCTCTGTGACGTTTGTGGGCTGGGGTGCATTTACGATGGCGGCAACCTTTGTCTCAGTGGGGTGAAGTCCGTCTTTATCGATCAGATGCCCCAGGTACTCTACTTTCTCCTGCATGAAGTCACATTGTGCTCTTTTCACTCTTACCCCATAGCTCTCCAGTCGGCTCAAAACCTCATCTAGGTTCCTCAGGTGCTCCTCTCTTGTTCTGCCTGTGACTAGTATGTCATCGAGGAAGCAGGTCACATGCTCTAAGCCTTGTAGTATCTGGTCCATCACAATCTGGAACATAGAAGGTGCACTCGACACTCCACATGAAAGTCTGTGATAAACATACAGTCCTTTGTGGGTATTTATTGTTAAATACTTCTCTGAGTCCTTCTCTAACTCAAGCTGTTGGTAGGCATGTGAGAGATCTAATTTGCTAAAGAGAGTGCCCCCGGCCAGTGTGGCGAAGAGATCCTCGGCGTTCGGTAGTGGATAGGTCTCCTCTTCCACACTCCGATTAACCGTGACTTTATAGTCTCCACAGATACGAATTGACTTGTCTGATTTGGGTACAACTACTATCGGGGCAGCCCACTGACTATGGTCTATCTTTGAGATAATACCAGCTTTTTCCAGCCTATCTAGCTCTTTTTCAACTGCGTCTTTTAGTGCGTATGGCACTGGTCTTGCCTTTCTGAAGACAGGTTTTGTATCTGGCTTCACTTTGATATTTGCCTTAAATTCACGAACAGTGCCAGGCTCCTCAGGAAATACTGCTTTGTGTCTCTGTAACACTGCCTCTACAGCTGTGTTATCACTGCCCCCTGCTGGTGTAACTGAGAATATGCTTGCCCAGTCTAGTTTAAAATTGGCCAGCCAGTTACTGCCAAGGAGGGCTGGTCTGTCACCTTTCACAAGCACAAGAGGTAAATCTCCACTCTGGTTGTCATATTTGGCATTGACAGTCACTTGGCCCATCAAGGGAATGTTCTCACCGGAAAAGGTTGACAGACGCACTTTACTTTCTTTCAGTGGCAGGTGTGAGAGATGTTCCTTGTACACTATCTCAGATACCAGGGTTACGGCAGCTCCTGTGTCAAGCTGCATGTCTACAGGGTTTCCTTCTAACTTAATATTGACCTTAATGTCCTTTTTTCCATTACCAACTGTATTCGTGGAGTACACTGCATTCATCGGATACGCACCAAACAGTTCATCCTCATTTCCATCTCCTCTCTCACCTGGACTGTGGTCTTCAGCCACATACTGTGTATGTCCCTGTCTATTTTCAGTTTTACACATTCTTGCTATGTGCCCTACCTTGGAACACTTGTGGCATGTCTCGGTTTTATACTTACATACTTGAGCTGCATGGTTGTTACCTCCACATTGGTAACAGGGTTGGTGCGTTTCTGTTCTCTGTGGTCTAGAGTTGTCACTGGTAGGTTGCTTGCTTTTCCATTCGCTGGTGGACGACTTGCTTCTCCGCGCACCCTTGCTTGTTCTCTTCTTGTCTATCTTATTCACAGTTGCAGCTCCGCTTGGTTTGCTGGCAAACTCCAGCGTATTCTTTGACGCCATGTCCATAGATAAGGCCAGCTCACATGCTTTTGCAAAAGTCAGATTGTGTTCTGCGAGCAACTTTCTCTGAATAGCCTCCACCTTTAAACCACTAACAAATCGGTCTCTCAGTGCTTCATTTAAATGCTGACCGAATTCACAATGTGTGGACAAGTGATTTAAAGCAACCACATAATCACACACTGACTCATTTTCTAGTTAGTTTCTTTTCTGAAATCTAAAACGTTCAGTTATGATGAGTGGCTTGGGCTTATAATGGGATGCTAGTTTCCCGCTCAGTACTGCATACGTGAGGCTACTCGGTTTGTCTGGTATACAGAGATTCTTTAGTAGGCCATAGGCTTCTGCGCCTATCACAGACAGGAAAACATTGGCCTTCTTACCGTCCTCCACCTCATTAACGATCATCCATTGCTCCAATCTTTCAAGGTACGACTCGAAGTCCTCTTTACCTTCCTTGTATTCAGCAATATTGCCGATGAAATGCGCCATGCTTGTGCTTGGCTTGGCTAGCTAGTCTTTTCTTGCTAGCTGGCTGGAAGCTAGCTTGTAGCGTCACGTTGCTTCGTCCACTTTTATTAACTACCGGGATTACCTTCTCACATTAAAAGTATCCCATCCGTCGTCGCCACTGTAATATATTCTCTATATTATCTGGATGTATCTTATACTGCTAATAAATCCATAGCAGTGATTTGAGCCGGAGACCAATTCCCAACGTCCGGTCTTCTTTATTGTAACTCTCCGACTGCCGCAGCAGTCAACATCCGGGGTATATGAGAGCCTAGCTTAACCACCACTAGGTAGCGCTGTTGGTCTACTAATGATTATCATTCAGCTAAGCATTTAGTATCCGTATACTACAATGTTCTTCATAAATGTTATGTCCATTATAATTCTGTTATCCTCTTTCAATGTTGTATTATGTAAATTGCGTGAACACAACATCCATTGCACGCTGTCCGTCTTGGGAGAGAGATCCCTCCTCTGTTGCTCTCCCTGAGGTTTCTTCCTATTGTTTCTCCCTGTTAACGTTTTTTTTATTAGGGAGTTGTTCCTTATCCAATGAGAGGGTCTAAGGACAGGATGTTGTGTTGCTGTTAAGCCCACTGAAGCAATTTTGTAATTTGTGATGTTGGGCTATACAAATAAAATTGATTTGATTTGATTTGATTTACCTAGTGTGTCTGGGTGAACCCTCCTGGGGGGAGTTGGGCAGGGCTAGGCCTTGTTGTCCCCACAGCCGCCAAATGGGGAAAAGCCAGCAGGTGGGGATGCATTGGGGCTGGTTCATCATGAGTGAAAGTGGGAGACTGATGAGTTTGTGATTCAAATGGATTGATTTGGTGGAGGCACTGAGGATGCATGCGGTTAATGCACAATAGTTGGGTGTGCCAACTGGCTTGCGAGGTTTGCTCAGGGCCTACATGGTGGGTGGGAGTGGGCATGGGGACTGGTGGGGTCTGCCCGATGGCTTGAGGAGTGTACACAGATGACCAAGGAGGCAGTGTCCCACACGATTGGTGAGGGAGTGGGGAATATGTGGTAGCATGGAGAGTTTGGATTGTGGGTTGTGCGGGTACAGTGGCCACAGAGCTCAGCATGCTTGCTTGGGGGATATACATTTATGACATGGCAGCCAGTGATGGGTAAACTTCAGGAGGCATGTTGACTTTGGGTGGGGTAAACTGCCTGGCATCCCTGGATGTTTGGCTATGTGAGGTAACTGTGGGACTTTGCATAACATCAAGGGGGTTGCAAATGGTGTAAGTGGGGGACTACATATGGGCTGGAGGACTGGGCATTGAAGGTGGGAAGCCATAACTGGCGGCTGCAGAAAGAGGCAAACGGGCTGGTGGCACATACTTGTTGACTGCAGAGGCATGAATGGTTGCAACAGGGGGCTGGGCACTGGCTGCAGGGCTATAGCTAGGGGCTATGGGGGTGTTAGTGGTTGCAGTGGTGGTTTGGTTGGGGACAGTGGATCTATGAATTATGGCTGGAGGTGTGAGCAAGCTAGGGCGTGAAACATAACCAGTAGTGGGTAATGTAGGGTCAACATTTGGGGATGGCGTGGAGGCCTGGGGAACATACTGGGGGACCTGGCCCTGCTGACAGCCATTGGGATGTTGCTGTGGTTGTGGGAACTCATGAGGATTAAACGCCTCCTCAGTGATTATGGTGCAGTGGCCTGCAGCTTGATCATCGGTATGGCCAGCCCTTATCCCGGGAGGCTGGTCTAGAGTCTGTCTTACTGTGGAGGTCAAGTTTGGCAGGTCTCTTCATAGGAGCTCTGCATCTTTTATTGCCTTGGAGGAGGAGTGTGTTAGGCGAATGTGAGAGTATAGATATCAGCGTTGTGTTTGTATACTTTGTGAGTTGGCTGTACTAAACAAAGCAAACGTGGTATACAGGCAGCACAGAACTATTCAGTGTACCGCAGTAAAATCAGATGTGACCTCTGATGTATTACGTCTCAAGCGGAGAACGTCTTACCAAAAAACATAATGCTAAAATACTCCAGATGCAAATACATGTTAAAGAGGGGAAAAATAAAAAAAAACATGTATATATTTCTTTTTTCTTTCTTTTGTTACGTCAACACTGCAACTTTTTTAAACCATCAACCATAACAGCACTTGTTTGCTTTCTTAGTCAAAATGAACAAAACCAAAGTTTCTCAGAATAACAAGGATACGGCTGGATAGCGCTGTTCGGAGGTGATGGGGTCTTCTGCCCTGGTGCTCTTGTAAACCCCCATCCGGATCACGGCACCAGAGACGCAGCCCTATTCTTCTGTCTGTCGGCGTGAGCAGTCTCTGCGCTGTGGTATCTTTCTAACGTGTGCTGACTCCGGGGCGGGCGGAGGGGGGAGACAGGCGCACAGACGGGAGACAGGACTCAGAATTCGGAAACACGCTAGAGAGAGAAAAATACGTGCCGACAATGCAAGATCGCCCCCTGCCGGCGATTAAGTGAAACTCACTTCCTTCCATGTATGTTCTTTTCAGTAACAGAATCAGTAAAAACAAAGCTGCACAATAACCAGCTATCTATCAGCTACCCAGCTAAACGACCCTTCCAGCTGGAATCCATCTTCAGACGAACCTTTGCATCATGTTACATGAAACGCCAGCAGCTGACCACGGTCCTATCCACGTGCTGCAGGGGTCATTGGATTTGGTGAAGACTCGGCTTTAAAAAGAAAGGAGAACAAGGAGCGACTGTGTTCAGAGGAAGCATGTGAAGACCTGCCGGCGGTCGCTGACTCTGCGGAATAAAGCAGGTTTCCTCCAGAATGATCTTTTTATAGATTTATGTTACCTAGACACCAGCAGACTGGCAGCTGAACTGACCTACCTGCGCCCCCTGCTGGGGCCAGGAAGCAGTGCAGGTGTGAATGAGAAACAGAGACTCCATAGAAAAGAGAATAAAGAGAACAAACACGGAAACATCACACTTAACAGTTGCCCCCTGCTCTGCCCCGGGGCTGTTGTCATGGTAAGTGTCATGTGGGTCTCAGTATCCCAGATTAGTAACCCCCCTGCAACCAGCCACTAAAGAAGAGACGCTTCCATCAGAGTGGTTCCCTCTCTCTCTCTCGCTCTCTCTCTCTCTCTCTCTCTCTCTCTCTCTCTCTCTCTCTCTCTCTCTCTCTCTCTCTCTCTCTCTCTCTCTCTCTCCATCCATCTGTCTCCCCTCCTCCCTGCTGAACGGGTGAAAGCATTGCTTTAGATGAAACGTGTTACGTAACAGCATCAGGCCTCGTGCTGAATGGACTCAGAAATCCGCGATTCATTTAAGGATTTTTCTGCTGACGCGTTTCTTCCTGCAGCCACCATCAACTGAACCTCCAAACAGATTCACATGAGCCCACTTTCACAGTGATGGGTGCGGTTTATGAATGGTGTACTAAACCTGCTCTGGCTTCACTCATGCATCTTCGAATAAAACCAAAACAAAACAAAACATTCGAATTAATTCAGAGCCATGTCTCCCCTTTCTCCCCAAACTCGTTATTTCATTGGGTTTCCCTTTCCTTTTCTCAGAGGACATTCTATTACAGCCGGGAACTGCCGCAACCAGGACGCGAACCCGGGTCTCCCGCACCACGGGCCACTACGTTAACCAGTCGACTAAAGTCGAATGCACTAGCTTGTGCATCCTCCGTGGCTGGGTTTACCTAAAACGATCATGAGCGGTCAAAAAGACGGCTCGTAGTTTGCGCGTCATCGTGCACGCCATGTCACTATGTATGACGTGTGTTGGTGGCGTCATTTCCTTCATGAAGTTCGTTGCTCTGTCCTAGAAACACACTAGCGCCCTCCAGTGCAGAGAAATAGTCTAAACTTGATGTGTGATTATTTCCAACATGTCTGGTTACAGACGCACCGTGACTACCACCTTAAAGCTGCGGTATTTACAGGCGTTGGACAGCGGCCATTTTAAATTGTTTGAAAAATAGTATTGAAGTTGTTAAAATGTGAATTGTGGCGTCAGTTACTTTCTTAACAGACACACTAACATATGTAATGCATAGATATCTCAACTGGGTATTTCTCTTGACACAATATAGAGTTGAAAAACCGTGGCGGTCAAAATGGCGGCCCATGGTCGTTCTAGTAGTGTTTAAGTTGAGGTCGTTGTTTGGGACTGTTTAAATATGTATGTTCAGCTCTTTTTTTACATGTCACGTTTTATAGGCCGTGTTACGTTTGTGAGATTAGCAATATGTGTTTTCTGTTTTGTTTTTCAGGTAATATTTTCACTTTTTCAACTTTGCTATTGAATTTCGACCATGTCTATGAAGTTTAAATAGCTTAAAATAGTGTTATAGTTGTTAAAACGTTAACTCTGGTGTCAGTTAGTTTCCTGACAGACCTACTGACAGGTGTGAGGCATTAAGGCCTCAGCCGGGCGTCTCTCTTGACTGAATCTGGAGTTTAAAAGCTGTGGCGGTCTTGGGGAGTACTAAGCAGGTCCTGTGGGTGTCCACTTGAGTACTGCAGCAGAAAGTGCAGTGGCTAGAGCGGCCTCCCACTCCATATTCAGTAGATCTGATAAAGGGTTTCTATTCAAACGGGCCACCCTCGCATGCCGGGGTTGTGAGAGCAGGAAGTAACGATGCTTTGTGATGTTCACAAGGTGCTGGGTGTTGTTGGCTTGCAGAGAGATGGCCTTGCATGGACGGGCATGTACTGGTCCGTCACCGAGCCCCCTGCTCAGCGCTAGCGAGGCTCCTGGACGCATTGCTGGCAGAACATTGTGTTTAACATTGGGTGTAGGTGAGGAATGCTGTGGTGGTGGCTGAAAGGTAGCATTCACCTTTGTTTCGCCAACCTGTTCATCAACTTTGATTCTGTGTATTCATATTTTTGCAAAATTTCCATTTTTGCATCCGACTCAGCAAGAGCAGTCTGTATTGCATGCGTCTCCTTCCTAGCCTTTATTGTAGCTTCTATTCTTTTTTGCTCAGCCTCAAACTCCGCCTCTCACAGTATTTCTCGAGCCTCCCTGCATCTTTTCTAGCATGCCAGTCTGCTTCTTCAATTCAGTTCAATTCAATTCAATTCAATTCAATTCAGTTTATTGTCATTAAAAACAATGTGCAGGCACATGTTAAAAATGAAATGAGGGCTGTGGCTTCACCAAACAGTGCAGGACAGACACAGACAAACACAGCAAACACAATACAAGATATACACACATGAAGACCAAATGCTAAAAATAAGTTAAAAGAGAGCTGGAGTACAAAATATTTAAAAATATCTACAGACATTCAGTGGGTGGCCAGGTTCAGGTGAGCAACAGCTTGTGGAAAGAAGCTGTTTTTGAGCCTGGTAGTGCGGGCTCTGAGGCTCCTGTAGCGCCTCCCAGAGTGCAGGGGGGAGAACAGTCCATGGTTGGGGTGGGTGGGATCTCTGCTGATGCTCAGACCCCTTCCAAGGCAGCGTTTGTGATAAATGTCTTGTATGGCTGGGAGCTGGGTACCGGTGATATGCTGGGCCACCTTGACGACCCGCTGCAGAGCTTTCTGGTCTACTGAGGTGCAGTTGCCGTACCACACTGAGATGCAGATGGTCAGGATGCTCTCTATGGTGCAGTGGTAGAAGTTGGTGAGAATTTTGGGGGATAGACGGGCACTCCTCAGCCTCCTCAGGATATGCAGGCATTGTTGGGCCTTTTTCACAAGGGCCTGTGTGTTTAATGTCCACGAAAGGTCCTCGCTGATGTGGACTCCAAGGAATTTAAAGCTGGAAACACGCTCCACTTCCACCCCATTGATGTGTATGGGGGAGTGGCTGCAGCTTCTAGACCTCCTGAAGTTCACAATCAGCTCCTTCGTCTTCTGCACATTAAGGACAAGATTGCTGGTAGTACACCATGATGTGAGGTGCTCAATCTTGTCTCTGTAGGCCATCTCGTCATTGTTGGTGATACGGCCAATGACTGTGGTGTCATCTGCAAACTTAACTATAACATTTGAAGGGTGAAGTGGCAGGCAGTCGTGGGTAAAGAGGGAGAAAAGGAGGGGGCTCAGAACACAGCCTTGAGGGGCACCTGTGCTAAGGGTCAGGGTGGAGGAGGAGTGGTCACCTAACCTAACAGACTGAGGTCTGTTGGTCAGGAAGTCCAGGATCCAGTTACAGAGGAAGGGGTTGAGGCCAAAGGAGAGGAGTTTGGTGGTTAGTTTGGCGGGGATGATAGTGTTGTAGGCAGAGCTGTGATCTATAAACAGCATCCGGATGTATGTGTTGTTAAGTTCAAGGTGGGTCAGAGCAATGTGTAGGGCAGTGGCAATGGCACCCTCAGTAGACCTTTTGGGACGGTAGGCGAACTGATGTGGGTCGAATGTGGGGGGGATAATGTTTCTGATGTGAGCCAGAACCAGTTTCTCAAAGCACTTCATGGCAATGGGGGTGAGTGCTATGGGTCGGTAGTCATTCAGACATGTGGATGTTGGTTTCTTGGAGACAGGAATGTGAGAGGTGGTCTTAAAGCATGCCGGAACTTTAGATTGGGATAGTGAGAGTTTAAATACAGGTGTGAAGACCTCAGCCAGCTGGTCGGCACATTCCCGGTAGACCCGACCCGGTATGCCGTCTGGTCCGGCAGCCTTCCGTGTGTTCACTGTGCGCAGTGATTCTCTGACCTCTGCGACTAATAGAGTGAGCACCTGGTTTTCTGGGTGGCTGGGGATTTTTGTGGCTGGGTCAGTATTGTCCTTGTCGAAGCGGGCATGTAAATGATTAAGCTTGTCTGGCAGGGAGGCATCATGGACAGTGGGATCGCTATTGGAGCTTTTGTAGTCTGTGATAGACTGAATGCCTTGCCACATTCGCCGAGGATCAGAAATATTGTGAAAGTGGTCCTCTATTCGTAGGGAATATTTATGTTTGGCTGTTCTGATGCCATTTCGGAGGTTGGATCTGGCTGTGCTGTAGGCTTCACAGTTACCTGACTTGAACGCTGCATCCCGGACTTTCAGCAGCTACCGGACCTCACTGGTCATCCAGGGTTTCTGGTTTGGAAAGGTGCGGACTGATTTTTTTGTTGTGACACTCTCAGTACAAAAGTTAATGTAGGCTAGTATGGCAGATGTCTGTTCATTAATATCTATATGGGAGCCGTGGGTAGCTGAATGTGCAAAAATACTCCAGTCTGTGTTGTCAAAACAGTCCTGGAGTTCAGAGACTACTCCTTCTGGCCAGACAGTGGTTGTCTTTACTGCTGGCTTGACCCGTTTTATTAGGGGTTTGTAGGCTGGGACCAGGAACAGGCAGAGGTGGTCCGAATGCCCCAGATGAGGGCAGGGAGTAGCTTTGTATGAGTCCTTGATGTTTGTATAGAGATGGTCCAGGGTGTTTTGTCCCCTAGTGGGGCAGGAGACATGCTGATGGGATTTGGGCAATACAGCCCCGAGGTTAGCCTGATTAAAGTCACCACCTATGATAAAGGCATTGTCCGGGTGTTGGGTCTGTTGGCTGATGATGACACATTGTAGCTGCTTCAGTGCTACTTTAGCATTAGCATGTGGGGGGATGTATACAGTGGTGATGCTAATGGCCGTTAGCTCCCTGGGCAGGTAAAAAGGCCTGCACTGAATCATAAGGAGCTCCAGATCAGCAGAGCAATGCCTTTCAACCATCTTTATATTGTTGCACCAAGAGTTACTGACATAAATACTCAAACCTCCTCCGCGGGTCTTGCCGGAGTCCGCTGTCCTGTCGGCACGGAAGGCTGTGCGGCCCGCTAGCTCGACTGCCGAGTCGCCATGTTGCTGTTGAGCCAAGTCTCCGTAAACATCAGCAGACAGCAGTTCTGCAGCCTTTTCTGAGAGGACAGCCTGAGTCTTATCTCCTCCATGTTGTTAGCTAACCACCGGACATTAGCCATGAAGATGCTGGGGAGGGAAACTGTGAAGGGAGCGCTACTTAGCTTAGCATGTAGCCCGCCACGTTTCCCCCTCTTCTATTTACATTGCCGACAGGGGGCAGTGTTTCCACTGCGAGGCCGGTGAGCGGATAATATGGATGGGGACGTTGTCCGTGATGGTGGAGGAAAGTGAGTAATCCCTTCTGAGGGTTAACACGTCCTGACGGATGTAGAAGAGCGCAGGACGACCTACACTTGTAAATGAACTTAAAACTAACGTATAAATAACAAAGAAAACACGACACTGAACAGGGAACCGCAGTAGCCGCTGCGTCCGGCGCGCCGCCATCTTGGATTAGCCATCGTCCTCTTCTATGGCTGCCTTCCCCCTTAAAGCCGCAGCCGCAGCCTTGAACGACGCGTGTTGCATGTCTGCCCCGCGGAGGAGGAGGAGGAGGAGGAGGAGGAGGAGGAGGAGGAGGACACGTGCTTCCATATCGGGACCCAGGTCTACTTGGGCGTGTAGGGGATGAGTTTGATGATGTGGCCCTACAGTCTGGGGGCGGTAGTCGTGTATTGCAGTCTTCAGCCTGCCCAGAGCGTCCCATGACCTCTTCCATCCATTCCTCGCACTGCCAGAAGAAATCAGTTGTTGATTTTTTTTGGGGGGGGGGGTCAAACCAATTCTCTTGATTATCCAAAAATTCGTCGTCGGCTATAAATCATTGCAAACAAGAAATTATGTCGGAAAATTCTTGATGCAAACAATTAAAGTCAACATGCAATTTATTTTTATCAAAGAGGACATTTGCGTCGTCTTCCATTAACTGCTAAATTAGCTTTACCGTGCTAGTTAGCTGGGACGGCCTGGACCTGCGCGCGTGCCCGGACCCGTCTACACGTGTGTTCTTCTATAGCGGCGGGCCGGGGGGGGCGTGGGGGGAGCGGGCCGGGGGGGGCGGGCCGGGGGGGGCGGTCTTCTGCAGAAAGGGCCAGTGTGGGTGAAGGCTTTTGTTCCAACCACGGCTGTGTCTCCTAATCCAGTTGTGCTTGATTTGTGGGATCAGGTGTGTAACTGCTACACTGGCCCTTTCCGCAGGACTGCCCCCCCGCCCCGCCCCGCCCCCCCGCCCCGCATCTATTCCACGGCCTTCTCGGTCATTTTTACGATCCGTCTTTCACCGTTTTCTTCATCCATGACAAGCGAACGCTCCCACGCTTCATAAGCGGCGCGGAAGCGCCACACACGAACCCCTTCATGCGGCCGAACGACGCCCTTTCTTCTGCGTGTGAGTCCGCGCTGCCGTCCTCGCAGCACAGCAGGGACAGATGCGACTTACAGTTTGTCGTCTTCTTTCCCAAAGCCGCCGTGATGTCTGTGCAAAGTGGCCTACTTCCGTAGGCCACGCATGTCGAGTCAGGCCGCTCCGGAGTCCTGAACTCCGTGCACAGCACAGCTGGTGTCGTCCTGGCAGTTAACCGCCCTTTCCGAAGCATGACGTCACGAAGCCCGAGCTCGACGCGCTGGCGACTCCCCTCGTCCGTATCCACATCAGCAACACACGCGTCCGTCTGTCTGTCTGTCTGTGTGTGTGTGTGTGTGTGTGTGTGTGTGTGTGGATGTAGGGGGAAAAGTTTACTACATAGCAGTACAAGTTCGTGGCGCACTCAGCAGCTGCTAATGTGGCTCAACAAAGAAAACACAGCTTACGTTGCCCTGCGTCACGCCTCTAATCTCCCTGGACGGCAACCAATGGGAGGAGAGAACACCTGACCATGCACAGCAACCAATGGGAGGAGAAAACACCTGACCATGCACGGCAACCAATGGGAGGAGAGAACACCTGACCATGCACGGCAACCAATGAGAGGAGAGAACACCTGACCATGCACGGCAACCAATGGGAGGAGAGAACACCTGACCATGCACGGCAACCAATGGGAGGAGAGAACACCTGACCATGCACGGCAACCAATGGGAGGAGAAAACACCTGACCATGCACAGCAACCAATGGGAGGAGAAAACACCTGACCATGCACAGCAACCAATGGGAGGAGAAAACACCTGACCATGCACAGCAACCAATGGGAGGAGAGAACACCTGACCATGCACAGCAACCAATGGGAGGAGAAAACACCTGACCATGCACAGCAACCAATGGGAGGAGAAAACACCTGACCATGCACAGCAACCAATGGGAGGAGAGAACACTTGACCATGCACAGCAACCAATGGGAGGAGAGAACACCTGACCATGCACGGCAACCAATGGGAGGAGAGAACACCTGACCATGCACAGCAACCAATGGGAGGAGAGAACACCTGACCATGCACAGCAACCAATGGGAGGAGAGAACACCTGACCATGCACAGCAACCAATGGGAGGAGAGAACACCTGACCATGCACAGCAACCAATGGGAGGAGAGAACACCTGACCATGCACAGCAACCAATGGGAGGAGAGAACACCTGACCATGCACAGCAACCAATGGGAGGAGAGAACACCTGACCATGCACAGCAACCAATGGTGGGGTAGAAAACATTACAACCAGTGGGGTAAGGGGCTGGGGCTTGTCTTGAAAAAGCATTTAAAGGGCCAGTGCGCTGTTGAAATAGCCTACATCTGAATATAACAAGGCAGTTTATGTAAATCATATAGTGGGGTGGTGTCCGGGCACAGTTGGAAGGACAGACAGTTAAAACATAAAAATATAAAAATACAAAATCTAATAAATGTCACATGTGTATCATCTAATGGGGGGGGGGTAATAAAACGTTTTACTTGTAGTTACAAAGAAGATCTTTTTGAGTGTCTACAGCTGGCGGCCAATTCGTCTCTACTATTCAAGGTGGGCATATCAGGTCTGCAAATAATAACATTTAATAAAATCAAAAATAAATAAATAAAATGAAAAGCAGAAGGCGGAACATCACCTGGTATAATCCTCCCTACAGCGACACCGTGTGGCCTTTAATATTGGAAAACTATTTTTCAAACTTTTGGATGAGCGCTTTACCCCAGACCATCAACTAAGAAAACTATTCAACAGGAACAACAGTCAAAATGAGCTCCAGCTGCAGGCCAAATGTTCAGCAGATTATTTCATCCCACAACACAAGCATCATGGCCAAGGCACAGACCTCCTCACCACAACCAAACACCTCCAACTGCAACTGCCGTGTTAAGGCGTCATTTCCTTTTGAAGGAAAATGCCAGACAGAGGGAGTCATCTACCAGGCATCGGGGACAAGAGAAGACAACTGCAATGTGGACACTTAGGTTGGACTAACACCCTTTTAAAATGAGGTTTAACGCCCGTATGAGTAGCTTCAGGAATCAGCATGCAAAAAATGCAACGGCCTTAAGCCGCCACATTTGCTCATTGGTAGACAAGAATATCAGTTATTCTGTCTCTTGGAAAATCCTTACAAAGAGTACTGCATATTCAGTTAGCGGTAAAAGATCATAATAATATTAACAATAATAATAATACGTTTTATTTGTGGGTTAAAAAAAACACGCACACACAAGCAGCACTGTATCAGACAGCATAAAATCAAAACAAAGCAGGGTAGACAATAAAAAGTTAACACAACAGATAAGTATAAAATCATCATCTGCACACAACTCAGTGCAGCGTGGATCAGACTGAATGTGCCAGTTTGAAAAGGCACGTTCTGAGTTGGGATTTGAAGGTTGAAAGAGAGTCAATGTTGTGAATGTGTTATAGGAGAGAGTTCCATAGGTGGTGGGAGCGGGGGGGGGGGGGCAGAACGACTGAAGGCTCTAGTCCCCATGGTAGTCAAGTGGGCTGATGGTGTAGTGAGTTGAAGAGCAGAAGAGGATCTGAGAGTGCGGGAGGGTGTGTGGATATGAAGGAGTTCGGAAAGATATGAAGGAGCTGGGTTAATAAGGGCCTTAAAAGTGAGGAGCAGGATCTTGAAGCCAATACGGTATTTAACAGGGAGCCAATGGAGTTGCTGAAGAACAGGAGTGATATGATCTGTGGAAGGAGTTCTGGTACTGATACGGGCAGCTGTATTCTGGACCAGTTGAAGTTTATGAAGACACTTGAAGGGAAGTCTTGGCTCCTTTCACTGTGGTAACTGACTCTGTTTAAAATGTCACTAGTGACTTAACTGTGGCCCTCTCTAGTCTCCTGGATTCAGTTGCACCTCTCACTACCAGAGCTAGGCGACTAAAGAGGCCTACACCCTGGTTTAATGATGAGACACGTGCTCTTAAGCGGACCTGCAGGAGACTGGAACGTAAATGGAGAAAATCAAAATTGGAAGTTTTTTACCTATCGTGGCACGAGTGTTTATTGAAATACAAGCGTGCTTTATCTGCTGCAAAAACATCGTATCTCTCTCACTTGATAAATATTAATAAACATAACCCCAGATTTCTCTTTGACACTGTATCTAAACTTACTAAAAAGCAGTCGTCTATTAGCTGCTCACCATTCACAGCCCATGAATTTCTAGATTTTTTCTGCAATAAGGTTGATGAGATCTTAAACAAAATTAGTTCTTCAAATCCATCTACTCCTGCAGATCCTGTCTTACTAAATTCATATCTACACAATGAGTCACTGGCAGTTCCAGTTATTACAGCTTTTGAGACTATCTCTCTTGATACTTTGACTAAGTTCATGTCAGCTTCTAAACCAACTGCTTGCCTACTTGATCCCTTACCAGCAACACTTTTTAAAGACCTCTGGCCTTTTCTTGGACCTACAATGCTAGACATCGTTAATTTATCTCTTACTACAGGCATTGTTCCCAGCACTTTTAAGACAGCTGTGGTTAAACCTCTACTTAAAAAACCGCACCTTGATCCAGGGTCTCTTAATAACTATCGGCCAGTCTCTAATCTTCCATTCTTCTCTAAAGTACTAGAGAGAGTTGTGTATCAACAACTTCCGACCCATATAAAAGAAAACCATCTATATGAACCTTTTCAGTCGGCTTTCAGGCCCTGTCACTCCACTGAAACTGCTCTGACCAGAGTGGTGAATGATCTTCTACTGGCGATCGACTCTGATTCCACTTCTGTGCTTCTACTACTGGACCTCAGTGCAGCCTTTGACACCGTTGATCACTGTATACTTTTGGATAGATTGAATTGTAATTTTGGTGTCTCTGGCTTAGCTCTCTCTTGGCTTAAGTCCTACTTATCTGGAGAACACATTGTTTCTGCTATAATAATATTATATCAAAACTTTCTGACATTAAACATGGTTTGCCACAGGGCTCAGTACTTGGGCCTCTACTTTTCTCTCTTTACATTACACCTTTTGGCCAAATTATACGCAGTTATGGAGTAAATTTCCATTGCTATGCTGATGATACTCAGCTGTATGTGCCTATAAGGGCTGATGATCATACTCAAATCACTAACTTAGAGGCCTGCTTGGCTACTGTGAAAAACTGGATGTCACTTAACTTTCTGCTTTTAAATTCAGATAACACCGATATGCTGGTCATTGGCCCTGCTAGACACAGACACCAATTTGATCAAGTAACGATAACAATCGACAACTCTGTGGTTTCACAAAGTGTGGCAGCCAAAAATCTTGGTGTTACGTTTGATCCCAGCCTTTCCTTTGATAAGCACATTAAATAAATCACCAAGACTGCCTTTTTTCACTTACGTAAAATAGCTAAAATTCGGTCTTTTCTCTCCATGGCTGATGCAGAGACTCTAATACATGCATATGTTTCATCCAGACTTGATTACTGTAATGTTCTGTTCTCAGGTCTGCCACATTCTAGTACTAAAAGTCTTCAGAGGGTTCAGAAGGCTGCTGCTAGAATCCTAACTAAAACTAGGAAATTTGACCATATTACACCAATTCTTGCCTCCCTTCATTGGCTTCCTATCCATGTTAGATCAGAATACAAGGTGCTTCTGCTGACTTATAAAATCCTAAATGGGCTTGCTCCATCCTACCTGTCTGATCTCCTTAAACCTTACATGCTATCTCAAGCTCTTTGTTCTCAAAATACAGGGCTCCTGTGTGTACCCAAAGTTAAAAAGAAGTCAGCTGGGGGCAGCAGGGCCTTTTCCTGTCGGGCTCCATTGTTGTGGAATAACCTGCCTGCTGCCATCAGACCATCGGAGTCTGTTGAATCTTCAAATCCAAACTTAAAACTCATCTTTTTGCCTTACTTTACAATTAGCTGCCTTTAAGTTGAGTGCTTCACAACCTGTACTGGATGGCGGGTTGGTTTTCTGTCTCAATGAATTTACCAACCACTCTTCTGCCGACCAGATTACAGAGTATAGATTACAGAGTATAGATCATGATGAATTGATGACTTAATTGATTATGGCTAATGACTATTGCAAACTGTTCTCTTGTCTAACATGTCTTTTGTCTCTGAATGATGTCTTCTCCTTTCTCTTTTTCTGTGTTTGAATGGTGTCATGTGAGTCTCTCTTGCATGCATGTGCAGTCGGTTCTCCTCCCAGGTCTCCGTGGTGATGGTGGCCGCCATTTGGATGCTGCCTGCTCTTCCTCTCCTCACCCAAGTTTTTCTTATTACATGATGATGCTGGTCATGTGGCTTGGGTCCTGGACTGCTCCGTTGGCACGTGGACACTGCTTGGCATCCTGTGCATCATGTTCTTCATAAATGTTATGTCAATTATAATTCTGTTAGCCTCTTTCAATGTTGTATTATGTAAATTATGGACAATTATGGTTAAGAGCCCGGAGTCAGCTGCCATCAACAGATCATTAGTGATTTTCACCAAGGCTGTCTCCATACTGTGCATGGAGTGAAAACCAGACTGGAATTGTTCAAACAGATTGTTGTGCATCAAGTCAGCATGTGCCTGAGATGCGACTGTTTTTTTCAAGTGTATTAGAAAGAAATGGTCAATTTGAGATTGGGCAAAAATTGAGGGAACAAGACCAGAGGTAAGGGAGGAATGTATGATATCAGTTATTAAAGAGGATAGAGAAGGTAGACAGGCTTTTACTAAATGAGTAGGAAGGGGGTCTACCTGATAGGTAGATGATTTGGATTTGCGAATAAGACTAGATATTTCAACAACAGTTGGGAGTTTAAAACTAGATAGTGAAGAACAGAGGGGAACATAGGAGGGTAAATAAGAAAAACTGTATGCTATTGTTTGACGAGGACAGTTGCTGATGAATATTTTCAATGTTGGCATTAAAAAAGGTCATGAAGGTGTCACATTGAGCAACTGAATACAAGTGTATTCAGTAAGAGTGTCTGGTGGCCGTAAAATATTGTTTGCCATGGAAAACAGGGTTCTAGTGTTCCCTTCCCCTGATCTTATTAAATCTGCGTAATAAGACGATTTGCTGTGGACAGAGCCTCCTTATAATGAAGTATGTAGTCATGATGTGACCTGTGCTTGGCAGAAAGGCATTTTATTATTTGCAGACCTGTGTCTGGGGACACCTGCAGTCACTGTATTGTTTATAAGGACGGGGACACCTGCAGTCAGTTGAGACTGAGAAGGTCACTTAGATGATGATGAACTCATCAACTGAGGATGCACAAGCCAGTGCATTTAGTGCCGGTCCCAAGCCCGGAAGAATGGGGAGGGTTGGGTCAGGAAGGGCATCCAGCATAAAATCTTTGCCAAATCAAATATGTGGATCATGAATCAAATTTCCATACCGGATTGGTCGAGGCCCGGGTTCTAAAGATGGCTGCTCAGTCATGGGTGCAGCTACCGATGGGCTCTTTCTACCTTGTTCCACGAGCCCAGTGACTGAATCTAGCGCCCACAGCCTGATGTGCCGGCTCATGACTAGGGGCTTCCGGATCTCAAAATCCTGCCCCCGTTGCCTTATCCCGGGATGTAAGGGTGGATCCCATTTATGGAGGACAACTGTGTGACTTTGTTTAACGTGGCAAGACTGGTGCACAGACAGCCACCACATGGTCCTTGAAAGATCTAGGTCAGGATTCAGCGACATGGAGTCCAATACGACTGGGGTCCCATTTCTGCTGAAGTCTTCATCTGCCTTCCCAGCTGTTATGATACGTGTTCCTCCACCTGTTCCACCACTGAGGTCTTGGTTGGATTGCTCTTTGTCAGGGACCTCCCCCTTGACCTTACCACCATGGGTAACCCTACCAGGAGCATAGCTCCAGATGGCATTGCTCTCGGGATCTCAGGACCACACAAGCTCCTCCACCCTGACAAGGTGATAATCCACAGAGAAGTCCGAGACCTCTTCACACACCGTCTGACTCCACCAACACCAACTAACGCCAATCAAAGAGGTGCAAGGCCACAGAATTACCCACAATTTAATCCGGCAAAGGTTTTTAACTATTCAGAATGTCATAGTGTGTATACATAATATGCAAATCGACAACAACAACAACAACGTAGTTTTGTATAGCGCCTTTCAAGGAACCCAAGCACGCTTTACACTAGATTAAAAAAAAAAGATTAACACAAAGATCAAAACACTACAGACCATAGATGGGCCTTAGTAAAAAGGTAGGTTTCAGTAGTCTTTTAAAATTGTCCAGAGAAGCAGTGTTGCGGCTCTCGACACTCTCTGATATAGACACAAATGATCATTTAATGTCTACAGATAAACAGATGAATATAACAGTTGACAACAGTGTGAGCCAATGCCTTTTAACAGTTTATAAACGTGTTTTTTTTTCACCATCAGCACTGGAAAATAAGTTGTGAAACATATTGTAGAAATTGGATGTATAGTAACAGACAGATAGACCTTTACTGACCAATACAACATTTTAACAGCAGTAAAGCGGTGGCGGCTGGGGGTGCCGCCCTCTTCAAATATCAAGAGATGAAAATCTACTTAAACATGTTACATATAATTTAGTTCAGAGGAGGTTTCTGTAAGACAACAGGTGAAGCAGTGCTTCACCAGAATACTATGGTAGTACGTAAGGGCACATGTGGGTATCTGTCATTTCATGTGACTAGAGTGACAAGCAATTGTGGCAAGTAGCACAAGGCCATATAACCAGGACATAACGTTAGTAGAAGATAAACTTGTTTATGCCCAAAAGTATGATAAGTGACATTCCATCATGTAAGTGTAACCATTATTATGCAGAAAACAATAGCAGCAGTAGTAGCAGCATATCAAGACAACCATTAGACTGTCAAAGGGGGATGACTGAAGACATCCTAATGTCATCCTTGCATCGATAGAGAGGCTCCTGCTCTGCCAACATGTCCTGATCAACAAGGTCTCTGATGAACAGAAGGACATTGACTGATGCAAGTAGACTGTTCACTAGATTTGTAAATGGTGTAAAAACAGGGAGGCTTTTGTCTGATTTTCAGTCACTCTGCAGACCTGACTCAGACTTTGTTGATATGTCAATAAAAGTCTTATTTTGAAGGATCCTCGTCTCATTGACTTTTTTTTGTTGTTGCAATTTCTCTGTATCACTGGCCACCACAGAGAAAACTTGGCGTCACGAACAGGATTGGGTAAAGCAAGCAGCCTCGACGCAGGGTGGGCCCGGCTCTGGACTTCTCACAGAAAAGTGGCCACTAAAGTAAATATTTCTGTGAGGAGATTGGTGCTGAGATGCCCATTATCTGTGCCGGTAAGAGCTGCTTCTAGAAGCTTACCAAATTTAACGAACAAATTACAGAGACAAGGGTCCTGCATGGGGGGTTAACACGGGTAGAGAGTGAAGCTTCTATCTTCTGCATGGGGGGTTAACACGGGTAGAAAGTGAAGCTTCTATCTTCTGCATTAGTCCATGGGCCAGAGCCCAAAATTTCCTATTTCGGTACACTCAAGGTGGCAAAACTTACTTATAATTTTTGAAAGGATCCATGTCTGTAGATGATATTTTGGTATGATAACCATTCCTGAGTGGCAGCTGTATCACAGTTATCAGCTCATGAAGTTAACCACCCCCTAAAGTAAATTGCATTTTAGACGCTGGTGCATATCCTGGTTTAGCCTCATGGTCAGGAAATTTTTCAATGTTCTATAATATTGTCTTTGGTATCATTTTAAAGGGGACCTTCTTAGCTTTCATTCAAGCCCTGTTGTGGATATTTCTCACAAATATAGAGGTCACTTGAGCTCTTCAACCTGTCAATAACACACATCTTTCTGCAATGTTCGCCTAAACTATATACTTTCTTTTAGCCCTGTGGCATCTAGGAATATCAGGGACACAAAACACAAAAACTGGAATACTCACAGGACTGTAAAGATTCAGGAAATGTATAATATACCCATACTATTTCATTGTGTGAGGTGATTGTGAACCTTAAATTAGAAGGGCATTATTACTAAGAAACTAACTAGACCAAAGCCAGTTAGTCCATGGGTCAGACCAGATATCGATATCACCCAAGGTGACACAACTTCACTGGTGCCATTTTATTTGGTACACTAACAGAAGTAAAATAATACATGATAACCTTTCCAAATGAGCAGCTATTTCATTTTTCTTTCAGGAAACCTGTTTCTGTGCCTCTCACGATTGTGTATTTGCCCAGATTTTTACAAATATAGCATTTCAACACCCCTGGTACTGATTAGCCTAGCTTAAACTCTGGGACAGTTCTTAGTTGGCCAACAACCAAGGATAACCAGTACTGTGTACTTCCATTCATTGTGCTAAGCTAGGCTAACGTGCAGCCAGATAGCTTTCTACTAAACACATATAGAGGAAACTGGTATCTATCTTCTTGTCTCACTCTGGAGAAGATTGTAAGCTAATTTCCCATAATGTTAGCATGTTCTTTTAATGTATATGTTAATATGATTAGTTAAAGTGGCTACGAGGAACTTTCATCTTGTGTTGATTTTAGCGGCCTCATGTGGACAAAATACAGCTGTTGCATAGCAACTAGGTAATGTATCTATTTGTGGCTATGTAAGATAAATAATGGTAATATGACGCTGGTGAAGCAAAGTAAACTTTGTTTTAGTAGTGTTCATACACCTAAGTTACATGTATTTGTTTGTATGTGGCAGGTGAAAACTGACTGAATATGGTCACTGGTGAACAAGCAAGTTTTTACCCAATACCAAAGCGCCCACGGGTGGAGTGCATTATCCACTGTTCTGATGATACAGATAAGCTGGTTTCACTACAAAGTGTCGACTCATGGAGAACTCTGCTCAGGGCAGCTCAGATACGAAATCATGCACCAGTTTTGAAACTGGCAAAAGACATTCCTGAGGGGCAGATTCCAGCAATCTACTACCACAGAAAGTGTCGCAGTATCTTCACTATGAAGCAAATTCTTGATGGCCTCCTTGCAAAAGAAAAGAAAAGTTGTGTCTCTGCTGAAGAGAAACAATCTAAGAGAGTAGCTCGACATGCTCCAAGTACATCTAGGACTTATGATGCAGAGTGCATATTTTGTCAGAAAAACAGCAAATATTCCAAGAGACAGAATACGAGAGAAGTACTGGTGCAGTGTCGAGAACTGCGAGCTGATGCAAAGATCAGGAGTGCAGCCACAAAGAAAAGGGACAGCAGAATCCTTGCCATTGTGAGTAGAGACCTTGTAGCAGCTGAAGGGCACTACCACAGGTCATGCTATAGACTTTACACCAAAGAAGAGGTTTCCAAAGGAGAGGTTGCCAGCAATGAAGATGATGATGCTGCAGCCCAGTATGAAGCTGCTGTGAATAAGGCATACAATGAGCTGTTCCTCTTCATCAGGATGGAGCTTTTTGGCAATCCTCAAGTGATGACAATGACTGATCTCTCTTCTAGACTGGTAGCTTCAATGAACTCCCAAGGCATTGCCCAAGTCAAGGAATCAACCAAGAAGCACATAAGGCGAAACCTGGAGAGTGAGTTTGCTGGAGCCTTGCAGATATTCCCTGATGAGAAAGGAAAATTCCTCCTCTATCCCGATAACTTGTCCATGAGGGAACTTGCCAAAGAAAATCAGTCTCTCAAAAGGGAGCTGCAGACCCTGAAGTGTCAGTGCACAAGATGTTATAGCCAAAGCAGCCATCAAATTGAGAGCAGACATTAAAAGTCAAGATGTTCCTCAAACCTGGCCGCCTGAAGTCAAACCAGAAGCAGAATGTCCTACCATTCCAGAGTCGCTCATTATCTTCCTGTACTCTCTACTCACAGGCTCAAATGATCCTGATCATGCATCCCAGAGAGTGCAGTGCCTTCTGCAGTCATTTGGCCATGACATAGTATATGCAGTGACATGTGGAAATACCAAGCCTTCCAAGCACATTGTTCTGCCATTCAGTGTCAAATCGTTGACAGGAAATGTAGAGTTGATAAACATCCTCAACCGACTTGGTCACAGTGTGTCCTATTCACAGATGGAAGAGATCAACACTGCCCTGTGTCTCCAGAAACTCTCATCATCAGGGAGTGGCATTGCCCTTCCAGCTAACATCCATCCTGGCATATTCACAACTTTAGCCTGGGACAATATCGACCGTCTTGAAGAAACTGTCAGTGGTGAGGGAACATCTCACAGAGTCAATGGGATTGCTGTGCAAGCAAAGCCAGTCAACCCACTTCCTGTCCAACCCATGCCCACTGTTCCCAAAACAAAGAAGAGAAGCATTGATGGACCCCCACCAATGTTACCAACTTACAATGCTGGACAACGGGTAGGGCCACCACAAAGCAAAAAGTCAGATGCCGATACTGCAGCCAATACTAAGCTTGCCAGAGAGAAAAACCTTCTTTGGGTCCTAGCACGCATGTCACAACAAGAAGAACAGTCAGTCAGCAGCTGGACAGGCTTCAACATCCTGACTCGAGGAGAGATGACGGTCATCCCCGACAATATAGGCTATCTGCCTACAATCAATGCTCCAGCGACACAAATGTCTACTGTCAATGAGGTGCTTAACCAGTCACTGAGCATCATGCAGTGCTTAGGCCTGAGGAAGATTGTCTGTGTCTTTGACCAAGCCCTGTATGCGAAGGCTGTCGAGATCACATGGAAACACCATGACAAGTTCCATGATATCATTGTTAGGCTTGGGGTATTCCACACCATCTGCACACTGCTGGCAATAATAGGAAAGCGTTTCCAAGATGCTGGACTCAAAGACCTCTGCATTGAGTCTGGCATGATTGCAGAAGGCTCAATTGCTGGTGTTATGGATGGCCGCAAGTACAACAGGGCAGTGCGACTACACAAGCTCCTGTATGAGGCTCTCATGCGACTGACCTTGAATGGTTTCCTGTCCTGGTTGGAAGAAACTCACAGGAATGACATGGTTCACCTTAATGAGACACTGAAGACCATTGACAGCCTTGGGAAAGAAGTCTCACAACATGCTTTGAAGGAGGTCCTCGAGAACAGCTCTTGTACACGCATCATGGATCTATTTGAAGTCTACCGTGAGTTCCTTAGAGGGGGAAACGGCAGCCTCTCGAACTTCTGGATGTCCTATTTGGACATGGTTGAAATATTGTTGGGGCTCATCCGAGCATCCAGAGAGGGAGACTGGATGCTACACTTGGCTAGCATTCGAGCAATGATCCCATGGTGCTTTGCTTATGACAGGATGAATTATGCACGCTACCTCCCCTACTACTACGCCCAGATGTCTGAGCTGCCCATCACACACCCAGATGTGTACACAGAATTCATGGAAGGAGGCTTCTCAGTCCAACTGGGCTCCACCAATCCCTTTGGCCGAATCCCTGTTGACCAAGCTATAGAAGACACGGTGAACAAAGACACCCAAACAGCTGGAGGGACAAAGGGATTCAGCTTGAAGCCAGGAGCTGTGACCAAATATTATCTCACAGCTGAGTATAGAAGCATGTACCTCAGACAGCTGAGAGACCTGACAGGTCAAGGCAGGTGCAAATGGTCTCATCCAGATCTACAGAGTCCAAGGATCAAGAGAGATGAAGCAGATGTCCAGTCTCTCATGGACCTTATGGAGAATAACTGGCTCAATCCTATGTCCCCTGATGAGATTGATTTGGTTAGCCTCTCCACTGGCAACATGGCTCCACCTGATGTGACCATAGATCTCTTGAGAGCTCTTGAGAAAGGAGAAGAGGCCTACCAAGCATTCCAGCAAACAAGGTTAGATGCAGACCCACCACCTGTGAAATTCCACGACAAGATGACCAAGCAAAGTCTGAAAACATTCTCCAATGTCAGCACAAAACAAGCTCATGGAAAGAAAGCACAGGGTGTGGTTCTGAAGGCAGATAGAAACCTTTTCAGTCACATGATCCTGGTGGCTGAAAGCAGGAAGGTGAATCTGAAGGATGTCCTTGCCTACCCATTGGGCCCACTACCATGGGCACTGGCAAATGCTGATGGGTCCTTATGAAAAACAAACAAGGCTGCACTTGCCAGAGAGCTTGAAAAGAATGTATCTCCTGCAGAAGACATCCCAATCCCATCTACTTCCATCATTGATGGGATGAGCCTGGTCCAAAAAATGAATGGCAACAACAAAACCTTTGCACAGGTGGCAGAGTCAGCCTTGACCCAGGTCCTCCATGAGGGAGCACAGAGTGGGAGGATTGATGTTGTTTTTGATGTCTATCACCAGACTTCGATCAAAGATGCTGAACGACTGAACCGGGGTGGAGACATCACTCTCCAGTACAAGAATCCTGCAGGGGGACACCACGTCCAGCAGTGGAGAAAATTTCTGTGCAGTTCCTCCAACAAGACCAGTCTCATCAAGTTTCTGGTGGAAGAGTGGAAACTCCCACGATACAGAGCTATGCTGCATGGCAAGGTGTTGTACATGACCTGTGAGGAAACCTGCTACAAGTTGACAGAAGATGGGTGTGAGGAAGCAGCAGAACTGCACTCCACACATGAAGAAGCTGACACCCGTCTGCTCCTGCATGCATTGCATGCAGCAAATGCGGGCTCAAAGTCAGTTATCATCACAGCTGAGGACACTGATGTCATGGTGCTTTGTCTTGGCTTCCAGAAGGACATCACCTGTCCCATCTACCAGAAGTGTGGGACTCAGAACCACACACGGTTTGTCGACATCACCAAACTGGCAAGTTCACTTGGAGACAGCATCTGTGACAGCCTAATTGGCTTACATGCCTTCACAGGCTGCGACACTGTCAGTGCATTCGCTGGTCGAGGGAAGCTGAATGCCCTGAAGATAGTGAGAAAGCACACTTCCTGCCAAGAGACTTTTAGTCAACTGGGACAGACATGGAATGTGAGTGATGAGCTGTTCCAGAAAATTGAGCAGTTCACCTGTCGGATGTATGTTGCTAATAGCAGCACTGCTGAGGTGAACAAACTGCGTTACCAGCTCTTCTGCACCAAAAGGGGAGAGGTTGAGTCCAGCCAGCTGCCACCACGTAGAGACTGTCTCTTTATGCATGTTCAACGAGCCAACTATCAGGCAGCAATATGGAAGTGCTGTCTGCAGGCTAACCCTGTGGTGCCAAGCCCTACTGAGTATGGATGGACAGACGATGAAGGCAAGCTGGCCATTTACTGGATGCGCTCCCCACCTGCACCAGATGTGGTCTTGGAAATGCTAACATGCAAGTGTGTGCATTCATGCAAAATGCCAAGCTGCATGTGCCTGTCAAATGGACTTCCATGCACAGACATGTGCAGGTTACAGACCTGCAGTAACCAAAAACAGCAGGATGGTCCAGAACTGGACTTTGAACTTGGGGAGTCAGATGATGAGAGAAACGAGCAGTTTGATGAATGACAGTGTGATGATTCTGATGGTATTACTGTGGTAGTAGTCTATTGATGCACAGGATGTTGATTCTGGACTTGGTTACCCAGAGCTTGATAACAATAATGTAACCATATTCACATATACCCATTACCCTACCCATTACCATTACATATACCCACTAATGATATGGGATTACATGTATCATTGACTAAGTATATGTAAATGTCAATGTTGTTTAAAATATTAAAATAGTTCATTACCTCACTATGGTATTCCTTTTTATCATGTATTTTGATTGTGTATTTAAACAAATGTATAGAGACCAGTTTGTGACCTAACTGGCTTTGGTCTACTTCTCATTTAAGGCTCACAATCACCTCACACAATGAAATAGTATGGGTATATTATACATTTCCTGAATCTTTACAGTCCTGTGAGTATTCCAGTTTTTGTGTTTTGTGTCCCTGATATTCCTAGATGCCACAGGGCTAAAAGAAAGTATATAGTTTAGGCGAAAATTGCAGAAAGATGTGTGTTATTGACAGGTTGAAGAGCTCAAGTGACCTCTATATTTGTGAGAAATATCCACAACAGGGCTTGAATGAAAGCTAAGAAGGTCCCCTTTAAAATGATACCAAGGACAATATTATAGAACATTGAAAAATGTCCTGACCATGAGGCTAAACCAGGATATGCACCAGCGTCTAAAATGCAATTTAGTTTAGCGGGTGGTTAACTTCATGAGCTGATAACTGTGATACAGCTGCCACTCAGGAATGGTTATCGTACCAAAATATCATCTACAGACATGGATCCTTTCAAAAATTATAAGTAAGTTTTGCCACCTTGAGTGTACCGAAATATCGTCTGGCCCATGGACTACATGGGGGGTTAACACGGCTAGAGAGTGAAGCGCCTATCTTAGAAAAGATTGGGACGAGGCATGGTACAGTATTGTGTTTAACAGTACATAGGGATATACGGTATCATTTGCAAAATACAGTGTGTCAGGGCACGGTATAGTATCAAGAAACAGTAAGAAACGTTTGATACCGTGTCCATCAAGACCTAGCTCAGGGGAGTTAGGTGCCTGTTTAGGGAAACAGGGACAGGTACGGTATAGTATCAGGGCATAATAGTACATGTGGATACAGTATCTGAATCCCCCAGCCTGAAGGAGAATAAGCTTGTAGATAAAAGCCTTGGCCTGGTTGAGCCCTAAACTGGTCCGCAGTCTTGTAAAACCACCGGAGGGGCTGGGCCGCACTCCAGGTTGACTCTCACTGAGGGACGTGTGACCCACGACACCCAATAGGGGAGCACGCCTGTGGACGCCTCTTCTGAAGGCTGGGGAGAAAAAGAGGGAGGGTGACAAGGTTATCCGAACCAGCCCAATAAGCCTGTGTGACCCACAGAAACTCCAGGACGGAGCCGCCGCGCCTGACCTCTAAAAGAAAAAAAAACTTCTCTCCACAAGACTGTAGCACCTATGAGTCAGGCCCCTTATAGATAACACACTAGTATAAACAATAACAGGAGAGGAGGAATAACAAATAAACGAACAGACAAGATTAGGGGTAGAAACTCTTTGGAGTCTTTGTGATGTTGTTGTGTGTAATAATATGGAGAAGAGTGCAAGTTAAGATGGAAGAGTAAAACAGACAAAAGGCATTACAGGAGAACAGATAGCCGAGGGATTAAGTGAAGGAAATAATAGACAAAAATTGTTGATAAAAACAAAAGGATTTAGAGACCATTTCTGGAAAGAGCAGTTTTATTCTGTCGTGGGATCCTAAGAGATGAGAATAAGCGATCACTGTTACAGAATCTCACTACATTAAGAAGGATAGCTCAATTTGAACAAGAGTGGCCAAAATTCCTGTGGAGTGCATTATTAAATTATTTGTGGAAGCCCCATAAGGACAGGACCTGTTTTAGAGAAAATAATAACAACAGGGTGTGGATCATTGACGGGAGATTTAACTGGAGAAGTCTTCTCCTTCCTAAAACAACCAGAAGTTGGCTATGAAGCACAAATAGGGATGACTGGGGCATTATTGGTAAATCTAGTTGTGACAATTACAGTAGAAACACAAACAGTTAATTGAATAAGATCTGAAGGCAGCATTTGCATATTAACAAGGAGTGCCTGCTGTAACAGTGAAACGAATAAGAGCTTTATTCAAGATAGAAAACAGAGGAGACGATACAGTGAGACGTGAGAGCCCCAAACAAGGGACAATGGCAACCCCTCCAAGAGCAGAAAGCATACTGATGACGAAACACCCGCTGCTGCAGGATAAGATTAAAGATGTAAACAGAGATGGCATCGAAGAACAAGCAGCTCTGCCACTCCGTGGCCAGAGAAAGGCACTTCTGTGTTAAGCATGTGTGAGGAGATGGAGACGCTGATTAAAAAACCATAAACCGAAAGAAAAATCTCAGAAGAGAAAACAGAAAAGACAAGAAGAATTAGAAATAATAAAATGTATAGGGAAAAAGGGGGGAAATTATGTAATAATTACAGGGGATTACTGAGAAAAAAAGAAGGTAAAAAAGAAGAACAGGTGTCTCCACCACCATACAGTTCCCAGATGATGTTAACCAGGGCACAAACTAAGAAATCCCCATTTAAAGGAAAGGACATTGAGGAAGAGAATAATGAGGAGCCATTCCTTTGGTCAGGAGAAAGCAGTCAGAGAGATACCATAAGTAGGCAGAGAGATACTGTAAGTAGGCAGGAAGATACTGTAAGTAGTCAGAAAGATACCGTAAGTAGGCAGAGAGATGCAGTAAGTAGTCAGAAAGATACCGTAAGTAGTCAGAAAGATGCCGTAAGTAGGCAGGAAGATACCGTAAGTAGGCAGAAAGATGCCGTAAGTAGGCAGAAAGATACCGTAAGTAGGCAGAGAGATACCGTAAGTAGGCAGAAAGATACCGTAGGTAGGCAGGAAGTTACCGTAAGCAGGCAGAAAGATACCATAAGTAGTCAGAGAGATGCCGTAAGTAGTCAGAGAGATGCCGTAAGTAGGCAGAAAGATACCGTAAGTAGTCAGAAAGACACCGTAAGTAGGCAGAGAGATACCGTAAGTAGGCAGAAAGACACCGTAAGTAGTCAGAGAGATGCAGTAAGTAGTCAGAGAGATGCAGTAAGTAGTCAGAGAGATGCAGTAAGTAGTCAGAAAGATACCGTAAGTAGTCAGAAAGATACCGTAAGTAGGCAGAAAGATACCGTAAGTAGGCAGAAAGATACTGTAAGCAGGCAGAAAGATACCATAAGTAGGCAGAGAGATGCCGTAAGTAGGCAGAGAGATGCCGTAAGTAGGCAGGAAGATACCGTAAGTAGGCAGGAAGATACTGTAAGTAGTCAGAAAGATACCGTAAGTAGGCAGGAAGATACCATAAGTAGGCAGAAAGATACTGTAAGTAGTCAGAAAGATGCCGTAAGTAGGCAGGAAGTTACCGGAAGTAGTCAGAGAGATGCCGTAAGTAGGCAGAAAGATACCGTAAGTAGGCAGAGAGATACTGTAAGTAGTCAGAAAGATGCCGTAAGTAGTCAGAGAGATGCCGTAAGTAGGCAGAAAGATACCGTAAGTAGTCAGAGAGATGCCATAAGTAGGCAGTAAGATACCGTAAGTAGGCAGGGAGATACCGTAAGTAGGCAGAAAAATACTGTAAGTAGGCAGAAAGATACCGTAAGTAGGCAGAGAGATACCATAAGTGGGCAGGAAGACACTGTAAGTAGGCAGTAAGATACCGTAAGTAGGCAGAAAGATACTGTAAGTAGTCAGAAAGATGCCGTAAGTAGGCAGGAAGTTACCGTAAGTAGGCAGAAAGATGCCGTAAGTAGGCAGAAAGATGCCGTAAGTAGTCAGTAAAATACCGTAAGTAGGCAGAAAGATACCGTAAGTAGGCAGGAAGTTACCGTAAGTAGTCAGAGAGATACTGTAAGTAGTCAGAGAGATACTGTAAGTAGTCAGAGAGATACCATAAGTAGGCAGAGAGATACCGTAAGTAGGCAGAGAGATACTGTAAGTAGTCAGAAAGATGCCGTAAGTAGTCAGAGAGATGCCGTAAGTAGGCAGAAAGATGCCGTAAGTAGGCAGAGAGATGCCGTAAGTAGGCAGAAAGATACAGTAAGTAGGCAGAAAGACGCTGTAAGTAGGCAGTAAGACACCGTAAGGCAGAAAGATACTGTAAGTAGGCAGAAAGATACCGTAAGTAGGCAGAGAGATACCGTAAATACTCAGAAAGATACCGTAAGTAGGCAGAGAGACACCGTAAATACTCAGAAAGATACCGTAAGTAGGCAGGAAGTTACCGTAAGTAGTCAGAAAGATACCGTACGTAGGCAGAAAGATACTGTAAGTGGGCAGAAAGATACTGTAAGTGAGCAGAAAGATACCGTAAGTGGGCAGAGAGATGCCGTAAGTAGGCAGAAAGATACTGTAAATAGTCAGAAAGATACCGTAAGTACGCAGAAAGATACCGTAAGTAGGCAGAGAGACACCGTAAATACTCAGAAAGATACCGTAAGTAGGCAGGAAGTTACCGTAAGTAGTCAGAAAGATACCGTACGTAGGCAGAAAGATACTGTAAGTGGGCAGAAAGATACTGTAAGTGAGCAGAAAGATACCGTAAGTAGTCAGAGAGATGCCGTAAGTAGGCAGAAAGATACCGTAAGTAGTTAGAGAGATGCCGTAAGTAGGCAGAAAGATACTGTAAGTGGGCAAAAAGATACCCTAAGTAGGCAGAGAGATGCCGTACGTAGGCAGAGAGAAACTGTAAGTAGGCAGAAAGATACCATAAGTAGTCAGAGAGATGCCGTAAGTATGCAGAAAGATATCATAAGTAGTCAGAGAGATGCCGTAAGTAGGCAGAAAGATACCGTAAGTAGTCAGAGAGATGCCGTAAGTAGGCAGGAAGTTACTGTAAGTAGTCAGAAAGATACCGTAAGTAGTCAGAAAGATATCATAAGTAGTCAGAAAGATACTGTAAGTAGTCAGAAAGACACCGTAAGTAGTCAGAAAGATACCGTAAGTATGCAGAAAGATACAGTAAAAAGCAAAAGTTAGCAAATTGGGGCATATGCTGAAGTAAGAGACGACTTGAAAAGAGCAGGGAGGAAATAGGGGGAGAGAGATGAGAGCAGTGAGGCAGCTGAAAGCTGTCTAGATATGGAGGAGTGTTACCGACAGGAAATAAAAAAGCTAGAGGAGGAGTTACGAATGCAACAGGGGTATCTTACGAGGGAAGCAGAGGAGGCAGCAGAGCAACTAAAGCAGATAGGATTCAGAGGAGAGAAAGGGACTCCCTATAGGGTGAAGAGTGGCTGCACCGCTGGGACCCTGACCGGTTCATTTACATTCACCCCAGAGGGGGGGGGGTGAAGCGGGGAGTGGGCTGTTGGGACTGGACCCCTCTGCCTGGAGTCTTCATTCTCCCGAGGATGGGGGAGAAAGTGACGTTATGGCTCCTATATTGTAAAAAGTGGAGTCATGCGGTACACTCCATGGACATTAATGGACATGAGTGGTCTTATTAACAAGCTCGCTGACCTGCATGACGGAGCAGAAAAATGGATACAAGCCTTGCAACATCCTCCAATGGTCGTATCAACAACCTCCCTATCCAAGAGGAGGATAGCAAGGATGGTGGGGTAGAGGACACACAGGACCATCCCGAGGAAGGAGGCCAGGAAGAAAACCCAACAATGGACTAAAGGCCTGCTGAGGATGTGGACAGATGGGACATCTGAGAAACAAATGCCCCACACAACCATGGCCACAAGCACCACAGCAGGACATGAGACCCCCCTCGGGACCTGTCAATGTTTGTCAGGGCCCCAACGAGGGGTACTAGGGATGCCCAGAGGATCTAATGGGGGGAAATCAGCTGCCCATGATCTCAAGGGGAGCTGATAGTGAATCAATGCTGCAGGTTCAAATTGAAGGCAATAATACACCAATGATGACAGATACAGGGGCCGCCTACACCTGTGTCTCACGATCCTATGCCTCTGATTCAACTCCTTTGGACAATTATAAAATGCA
Organism: Lampris incognitus; assembly: GCF_029633865.1. Taxonomy (NCBI): domain Eukaryota; kingdom Metazoa; phylum Chordata; class Actinopteri; order Lampriformes; family Lampridae; genus Lampris; species Lampris incognitus. The sequence goes on from NC_079225.1 coordinate 49,144,921, forward strand.
AAGCGCACAAAAAAGATACTAAATCTAAAGAATCAGTTGGAAACAATGCTGCGGACGAAGCCGCCACAAGGGCTGCAACCTCATCAGTCACAGCACAATTAGCATTAACAGAAGAAATTACAACAGAAATCACAAAAAGGAGCGGTTGCTGTGGCAACAAAGGGGGGGCTTCCCAAGACTCACGGGGCATATGAAGCATTTTGAAGGATGTCTGTGAATGTTCTCATTCATCCAGGTCATGGTTATCCAAAGGAGTTGAATCAAGTGCAACTGGACTTCACGGATATACACTCACTGGCCACTTTATTAGGTACACCTTGCTAGTACCGGGTTTGACCCCCTTTTGCCTTCAGAACTGCCTTAATCCTTCGTGGCATAGATTCAACAAGGTACTGGAAACATTCCTCAGAGAGTTTGGTCCATATTGACATGATAGCATCATGCAGTTGCTGCAGATTTGTCTGCTGCACATCCATGATGCGAATCTCCCGGTCCACCACATCCCAAAGGTGCTCTATTGGATTGAGATCTGGTGACTGGAGGCCATTTGAGTACAGTGAACTCATTGTCATGTTCAAGAAACCAGTCTGAGATGATTCGAGCTTTATGACATGGCGCGTTATCCTGCTGGAAGTAGCCATCAGAAGATGGGAACACTGTGGTCATAAAGGGATGGACATGGTCAGCAACAATACTCAGGTAGGCTGTGGCGTTGACACGATGCTCAATTGGTACTAAGGGGCCCAAAGTGTGCCAAGAAAATATCCCCCACACCATTACACCACCACCACCAGCCTGAACCGTTGATACAAGGCAGGATGGATCCATGCTTTCATGATGCCAAATTCTGACCCTACCATCCGAATGTCGCAGCAGAAATCGAGACTCATCAGACCAGGCAACGTTTTTCCAATCTTCTATTGTCCAATTTTGGTGAGCCTGTGCGAATTGTAGCCTCAGTTTCCTGTTCTTAGCTGACAGGAGTGGCACCCAGTGTGGTCTTCTGCTGCTGTAGCCCATCTGCCTCAAGGTTCGATGTGTTGTGCGTTCAGAGATGCTCTTCTGCATACTACCTCGGTTGTAATGAGTGGTTATTTGAGTTACTGTTGCCTTTCTATCAGCTCGAACCAGTCTGGCCATTCTCCTCTGACCTCTGACATCAACAAGGCATTTTCACCCACAGAACTGCCGCTCACTGGATATTTTCTCTTTTTCGGACCATTCTCTGTAAACCCTAGAGATGGTTGTGTGTGAAAATCCCAGTAGATCAGCAGTTTCTGAAATACTCAGACCAGCCCGTCTGGCACCAACAACCACGCCACGTTCAAAGTCACTTAAATCACCTTTCTTCCCCATTCTGATGCTCGGTTTGAACTGCAGCAGATCGTCTTGACCATGTCTACATGCCTAAATGCATTGAGTTGCTGCCATGTGATTGGCTGATTAGAAATTTGCGTTAACGAGCAGTTGGACAGGTGTGCCTAATAAAGTGGCCGGTGAGTGTATACCAAGTCCAGTTGCACTTGATTCAACTCCTTTGGATATATTGAAGGATCCTCGTCTCATTGACTTTTTTTGCAATTTATCTGTATCACTGGCCACCACAATACAACAAACAAAAAACACAACACACATATCACATAAAACATCTTTTTAGATGCCAACATTTCATTAGAATGATTATTTCCTCTGTGAATCAAACAAAAAGTGTCACTGTTAGAAAAAATGTGCCGTGGGTATTGTGCAACACAGCGCCCTCTTCAGGTGACACAGGGACGTGTTCTGCTTCACTAACCCAATGTAAGTTGACGTAGTACCTTAAATCAAATCAATTTTATTTGTATAGCCCAATATCACAAATTACAAATGTGCCTCAGTGGGCCTAACAGCAACACAACATACTGTCCTTAGACCCTCTCATCGGATAAGGAAAAACTCCCTAAAACAACCCTTTAACAGGGAGAAACAATAGGAAGAAACCTCAGGGAGAGCACCAGAGGAGGGACCTCTCTCCCAAGACGGACAGCGTGCAATGGATGTTGTGTTCACGCAATTTACACAATACAACATTGAAAGAGGAGAACAGAATTATAATGGACATAAAATTTATGAAGAACATGATGCACAGGATGCCAAGCAGTGTCCACATGCCAACGGAGCAGTCCAGGACCCAAGCCACGCGACCAGCATCATCAGTTAAAATAATTTTTAAAAAAAATTTAAACTTACAACCTTACACGTTGTTGATTGGACAGTTATGGTTTATGACGCGTTTTAATGCCCACCCAGTGAAGCAGTGCTTCACGCAGTCTTTCCTCGACCTGAAAATGATTGACACCCGTCTACCCAATCAGAGAACACCAGTTCAGCCTCTCCAATCTTTTTTTGACTCGTTCTCCAATCTTCATCATACCGTTTGGTATTCCAAGCGCGGTGAAAGATAAGAAAGATAAGAAAAAGATTAACCTAAGTTAAATTAGTGATTACTATAGCAGTGGTTCTTGTATTTATTTATTTATTTATATCCTGTCTTTCACAATTTTAGCAAAGAAGAATTGTTATGGATGCAAACATCGTGGACCGGATGCTACGGGAATCTTTTCATACTTTCTCCTAGGAGGAAACACTAGGTGTGAAGGCACATGAGAGATCAAAGCCCCCATCAAGCTGGTGCAGAGAGTGGGCTCGGTAAGTCGGAGTTTTAAGTGTTCGAGGTATGACAAGGTGCAGACAAAGTCAGCGCTATCAACAAATCACTGTCCCCTGCATCTGACTCGGCAGCACCTACTCCAGCCCCTGTTCGCCCCATTCCTCTTGACCTCCCTACCCATACCCCTGATCGCCGCCTCCCCCGGTTTGTTCCAGTTGCCCCTACCACTATCTCTGAACTCATCAGTTCATAAAAATCCACAACCTGCTCCCTTGTTGACCTCCCCACCCTCCTACTGAAGAAATGCCTCCCTGTCCTATGCTCCTACCTCACCAACCTTTTCAATTCCTCACTGTCCCATGGAATTGTCCCCTCTGCCTACAAAACTGCCGCTGTCACCCCAATTCTCAAGAAACCTGGTCTTGATCTATACTGCCTCAACCACTACCGGCCAGTCTCCAACCTCCCCTTCCTCTCTAAAACCCTGGAACACATTGTCGCCACACAACTCCAAACCTACCTACACTCCAACAACCTACTCGAACCCATCCAGTCCGGTTTTTGCCCACTCCACAGCACTGAAACTGCGCTCCTGAAAGTACTTAATGACCTCCTCACCTCTGCTGATACTGGAGCCCTTAACATCATCATCCTCCTCGACCTGAGTGCAGCCTTCCATACTGTGAGCGACAACATCCTGCTCACCAGATTGAAAGATGTCGGTATTGAAGGCACCGTACTCAGCTGGCTACAATCCTACCTCTCAAACAGGTCACACTTCATCTCCCTTTACAACCACTCCTCTGTTCCATCCACAGTCACACAAGGTGTTCCCCAAGGTTCTGTACTCGGCCCACTCCTTTTCATCATCTACATCCTCCCTCTTGGTCAGATTCTCCACCGTTTCAACTTGGACTTCCACTGTTGTGCTGATGACACCCAGATATACCTCAGCACCAAATCCCCTCACAATCCACCCCTCTCTCACATCGACTCCTGTCTGTCTGCAATTAAAGTCTGGATGCAGCAAAACCTTCTCAAACTCAACAGTGACAAAACAAAACTCCTCTTCATTGGCTCCAAGTCCACTCTCA
>NC_079225.1:49153664-49268664 GCF_029633865.1 Lampris incognitus
GACAGTACACTGTCATCATACATGTATGTACATGTACCCATATAGACAGTACACTGTACTACATAGCGGTGTAATGACACTGTCACCCCACACCTCAGGCTCAGGTTTAACACAACATCAAACACGTCTGGGGAACAAAATTCTGCAGTGACTCTGGGAAGCAGCACAGACACACCGTCTGTTATCTCCACCCTCAGCCTCCACAACTACACACGGTATCTTAGCTCCTCACACAGCAACAACTACACACGGTATCTTAGCTCCTCACACGGCAACAACTACACACGGTATCTTAGCTCCTCACACGGCAACAACTACACACGGTATCTTAGCTCCTCTCATGGCAACAACTACACACGGTATCTTAGCTCCTCACACGGCAACAACTACACACGGTATCTTAGCTCCTCACACGGCAGCAACTACACACGGTATCTTAGCTCCTCACACGGCAACAACTACACACGGTATCTTAGCTCCTCACACAGCAGCCACTACACACGGTATCTTAGCTCCTCACACGGCAGAAACTACACACGGTATCTTAGCTCCTCACACGGCAACAACTACACACGGTATCTTAGCTCCTCACACGGCAGCAACTACACACGGTATCTTAGCTCCTCACACGGCAGCAACTACACACGGTATCTTAGCTCCTCACACAGCAACAACTACACACGGTATCTTAGCTCCTCACACGGCAACAACTACACACGGTATCTTAGCTCCTCACACGGCAACAACTACACACGGTATCTTAGCTCCTCACACGGCAACAACTACACACGGTATCTTAGCTCCTCACACGGCAACAACTACACATGGTATCTTAGCTCCTCACACAGCAACAACTACACACGGTATCTTAGCTCCTCACACGGCAACAACTACACACGGTATCTTAGCTCCTCACACGGCAACAACTACACACGGTATCTTAGCTCCTCACACGGCAACAACTACACACGGTATCTTAGCTCCTCACACGGCAGCAACTACACACGGTATCTTAGCTCCTCACACGGCAGCAACTACACACGGTATCTTAGCTCCTCACACGGCAGCAACTACACACGGTATCTTAGCTCCTCACACGGCAACAACTACACACGGTATCTTAGCTTCTCACACGGCAGCAACTACAGACTTTACCTTAACTCCTCACACGGCAACAACTACACACGGTATCTTAGCTCCTCTCATGACAGAAACTACACACGGTATCTTAGCTCCTCACACGGCAACAACTACACACGGTATCTTAGCTCCTCACACGGCAGCAACTACACACGGTATCTTAGCTCCTCACACGGCAGCAACTACACACGGTATCTTAGCTCCTCACACGGCAGCAACTACACACGGTATCTTAGCTCCTCACACGGCAACAACTACACACGGTATCTTAGCTTCTCACACGGCAGCAACTACAGACTTTACCTTAACTCCTCTCATGGCAGCAACCACACACGGTATCTTAGCTCCTCTCATGACAGAAACTACACACGGTATCTTAGCTCCTCACACAGCAGCAACTACACACGGTATCTTAGCTCCTCACACAGCAACAACTACACACGGTATCTTAGCTCCTCACACGGCAGCAACTACACACGGTATCTTAGCTCCTCACACGGCAGCAACTACACACGGTATCTTAGCTCCTCACACGGCAACAACTACACACGGTATCTTAGCTCCTCACACAGCAACAACTACACACGGTATCTTAGCTCCTCACACGGCAGCAACTACACACGGTATCTTAGCTCCTCACACGGCAACAACTACACACGGTATCTTAGCTCCTCTCATGGCAGCAACTACAGACTTTCCCTTAACTCCTCTCATGGCAGCAACTACACACGGTATCTTAGCTCCTCTCATGGCAGCAACTACAGACTTTACCTTAACTCCTCTCATGGCAGCAACTACACACGGTATCTTAGCTCCTCACACAGCAGCAACTACACACGGTATCTTAGCTCCTCACACGGCAGCAACTACACACGGTATCTTAACTCCTCTCATGGCAGCAACTACACACGGTATCTTAGCTCCTCACACGGCAACAACTACACACGGTATCTTAGCTCCTCACACGGCAGCAACCACACACGGTATCTTAGCTCCTCACACGGCAACAACTACACACGGTATCTTAGCTCCTCACACGGCAACAACTACACACGGTATCTTAGCTCCTCACACGGCAGCAACTACACACGGTATCTTAGCTCCTCACACGGCAACAACTACACACGGTATCTTAGCTCCTCACACGGCAACAACTACACACGGTACCTTAACTCCTCACACGGCAACAACTACACACGGTATCTTAGCTCCTCACACGGCAACAACTACACACGGTATCTTAGCTCCTCACACGGCAACAACTACACACGGTATCTTAGCTCCTCACACGGCAACAACTACACACGGTATCTTAACTCCTCACACGGCAGCAACTACACACGGTATCTTAGCTCCTCACACGGCAGCAACTACACACGGTATCTTAGCTCCTCACACGGCAACAACTACACACGGTATCTTAGCTCCTCACACGGCAACAACTACACACGGTATCTTAGCTCCTCACACGGCAACAACCACACACGGTATCTTAGCTCCTCACACGGCAGCAACCACACACGGTATCTTAGCTCCTCACACGGCAACAACTACACACGGTATCTTAGCTCCTCACACGGCAACAACTACACACGGTATCTTAACTCCTCACACGGCAGCAACTACACACGGTATCTTAACTCCTCACACGGCAGCAACTACACACGGTATCGTAGCTCCTCTCATGGCAGAAACTACACACGGTACCTTAGCTCCTCACACGGCAACAACTACACAAGGTATCTTAGCTCCTCACACAGCAGCAACTACACACGGTATCTTAGCTCCTCACACGGCAGCAACTACACACGGTATCTTAGCTCCTCACACGGCAGCAACTACACACGGTATCTTAGCTCCTCACACGGCAACAACTACACACGGTATCTTAGCTCCTCACACAGCAACAACTACACACGGTATCTTAGCTCCTCACACGGCAACAACTACACACGGTATCTTAGCTCCTCACACAGCAACAACTACACACGGTATCTTAGCTCCTCACACGGCAACAACTACACACGGTATCTTAGCTCCTCACACAGCAACAACTACACACGGTATCTTAGCTCCTCACACGGCAGCAACTACACACGGTATCTTAGCTCCTCACACGGCAACAACTACACACGGTATCTTAGCTCCTCACACGGCAACAACTACACACGGTATCTTAGCTCCTCACACGGCAGCAACTACACACGGTATCTTAGCTCCTCACACGGCAACAACCACACACGGTATCTTAGCTCCTCACACGGCAACAACTACAGACTTTACCTTAGCTCCTCACACGGCAGCAACTACACACGGTATCTTAGCTCCTCACACAGCAGCAACTACACACGGTATCTTAGCTCCTCACATGGCAGCAACTACAGACTTTACCTTAACTCCTCTCATGGCAACAACTACAGACTTTACCTTAACTCCTCTCATGGCAGCAACTACAGACTTTACCTTAACTCCTCTCATGGCAGCAACTACAGACTTTACCTTAACTCCTCTCATGGCAGCAACTACAGACTTTACCTTAACTCCTCTCATGGCAGCAACTACAGACTTTACCTTAACTCCTCTCATGGCAGCAACTACAGACTTTACCTTAACTCCTCTCATGGCAGCAACTACAGACTTTACCTTAGCTCCTCACACGGCAGCAACTACACACGGTATCTTAGCTCCTCACACGGCAGCAACTACACACGGTATCTTAGCTCCTCACACGGCAACAACTACACACGGTATCTTAGCTCCTCACACGGCAGCAACTACACACGGTATCTTAGCTCCTCACACGGCAACAACTACACACGGTATCTTAGCTCCTCACACAGCAACAACTACACACGGTATCTTAGCTCCTCACACGGCAACAACTACACACGGTATCTTAGCTCCTCACACGGCAACAACTACACACGGTATCTTAGCTCCTCACACGGCAACAACTACAGACTTTACCTTAGCTCCTCACACGGCAACAACTACACACGGTATCTTAGCTCCTCACACGGCAGCAACTACACACGGTATCTTAGCTCCTCACACGGCAACAACCACACACGGTATCTTAGCTCCTCACACGGCAACAACTACATACTTTACCTTAGCTCCTCACACGGCAGCAACTACACACGGTATCTTAGCTCCTCACACAGCAGCAACTACACACGGTATCTTAGCTCCTCACATGGCAGCAACTACAGACTTTACCTTAACTCCTCTCATGGCAACAACTACAGACTTTACCTTAACTCCTCTCATGGCAGCAACTACAGACTTTACCTTAACTCCTCTCATGGCAGCAACTACAGACTTTACCTTAACTCCTCTCATGGCAGCAACTACAGACTTTACCTTAACTCCTCTCATGGCAGCAACTACAGACTTTACCTTAGCTCCTCACACGGCAGCAACTACACACGGTATCTTAGCTCCTCACACGGCAGCAACTACACACGGTATCTTAGCTCCTCACACGGCAACAACTACACACGGTATCTTAGCTCCTCACATGGCAACAACTACACACGGTATCTTAGCTCCTCACACGGCAACAACTACACACGGTATCTTAGCTCCTCACACGGCAACAACTACACACGGTATCTTAGCTCCTCACACGGCAGCAACTACACACGGTATCTTAGCTCCTCACACGGCAACAACTACACACGGTATCTTAGCTCCTCACACGGCAACAACTACACACGGTATCTTAGCTCCTCACACGGCAGCAACTACACACGGTATCTTAGCTCCTCACACGGCAGCAACTACAGACTTTACCTTAACTCCTCTCATGGCAGCAACTACAGACTTTGCCTTAACTCCTCACATGGCAGCAACTACAGACTTTACCTTAACTCCTCTCATGGCAGGAACTACAGACTTTACCTTAACTCCTCTCATGGCAGCAACTACAGACTTTACCTTAACTCCTCTCATGGCAGCAACTACAGACTTTACCTTAACTCCTCTCATGGCAGCAACTACAGACTTTACCTTAACTCCTCTCATGGCAGCAACTACAGACTTTACCTTAACTTCTCACACGGCAGCAACTACACACGGTATCTTAGCTCCTCACATGGCAGCAACTACAGATTTTACCTTAACTCCTCACATGGCAGCAACTACAGACTTTACCTTAACTCCTCTCATGGCAGCAACTACAGACTTTACCTTAACTCCTCTCATGGCAGCAACTACAGACTTTACCTTAACTCCTCTCATGGCAGCAACTACAGACTTTACCTTAACTCCTCACATGGCAGCAACTACAGACTTTACCTTAACTCCTCTCATGGCAGCAACTACAGACTTTATCTTAACTCCTCTCATGGCAGCAACTACAGACTTTACCTTAACTCCTCACACGGCAGCAACTACAGACTTTAACTTAACTCCTCACATGGCAGCAACTACAGACTTTATCTTAACTCCTCTCATGGCAGCAACTACAGACTTTACCTTAACTCCTCACATGGCAGCAACTACAGACTTTAAGTTAACTGCTCACATGGCAGCAACTACAGACTTTAAGTTAACTGCTCACATGGCAGCAACTACAGACTTTACCTTAACTCCTCACATGGCAGGAACTACAGACTTTACCTTAACTCCTCACATGGCAGCAACTACAGATTTTACCTTAACTCCTCACACGGCAGCAACTACAGACTTTATCTTAACGCCTCTCATGGCAGCAACTACAGACTTTAACTTAACTCCTCACACGGCAGCAACTACAGACTTTAACTTCTCTCCTCACATGGCAGCAACTACAGACTTTAACTTACCTCCTCAAAAGTTAGGAACTACAGACTTTAACTTAACTCCTCACACGGCAGCAACTACAGACTTTAACTTAACTCCTCACAAGGCAGCAACTACAGACTTTAACTCAACATCCTCTCATGGCAGCAACTACAGACTTTATCTTAACGCCTCTCATGGCAGCAACTACAGACTTTAACTTAACTCCTCACATGGCAGCAACTGCAGACTTTAACTTACCTTCTCATATGGCAGGAAATACAAACTTTAACTCAACACCCTCTCATGGCAGAAACTACAGACTTTAACTCAACATCCTGACATGGCAGGTACTACAGACTTTAACTTAACATGCTCATGGCAGGAACTACAGACTTGTGGTAATCTATACGGGACAGAATCAGATATTTGGGCCCCAGTGTGTTGACAAGTTTTCAAAGTCCTTTGTCCTTAACTACTGAAACGGTTTGGCAATAAAAATGCCCATGCTGTGTGTTGTCTCTTTCGTCCGGTGATTTGATGCCTGAAGCGGTGCAGCAAATGACTTCAGATTTGTTTGGCCTTCTGCGAATTTATCAGGCAGTGACTGTAGGTTGTCCTCATGATGCTGTTGTAGATGGTGGCGCATGCTAGTGGTGTTAGCCGTTGTGTAAGCCATGGTGCACCGACAGCGCTTGCAAATCGTCTTTTTTCGGTCCACAATCTTGTCACCATTTCCTGGCCTCCATACTGGAAAACCAAATTATGCCACAGAACTGACTTGGAGTTTGATGGAGCATCCCCTATTTCCTCCACCTCAATTTTCTAACCAACATTGGATCACTACGGCCAGTGATCGTCAGGGTTGACAATAGGTCAGTCATCAAGACTGAAATTAGGACTCTTGCACCGTGTTGAGTTAACATTAACATTGGGTGGCAAGGTGGTCCAGTGGTTAGCACTGTTGCCTCACACCAAGAAGGTCCTGGGTTCAACCCCCAGGCCATCCCAGGTCCTTTCTGTGTGGAGTTTGCATGTTCTCCCCATATCTGCATGGGTTTCCTCCGGGCACTCTGGTTTCCTCCCACCATCAAAAAGACATGAATGTAAGGGTTAATAATCCTGCCCCTGAGCAAGGCAAGGGAAATAAGTACTGGAGTTGGTCCCCGGGTGCTGCACAGTGGCTGCCCACTGCTCCTAGCTACACAGCTAGGATGGGCCAAATGCAGAAAGTAAATGTAATTTGTATGAGTGTACAAAATGACTAATAGAGTATTGTGTTGTATTCTACTAGGCTGTGTTCTAAGCATGTTGGTAACAGCATGATGCCATTAGAGTTTGTGTTTCCAACTCCTTCCTTGTCAATTATTCCTTTCCACAAATTGTCATTTTGCTCCACCCTTGGGGACTTTGGGGAGAACATTGTCCAGGTCACCACTGAAGGTCTCCTTTACTTCATCTTGTGAGTCAAGTGTTGGAACATATGCACTGATGACAGTGATGCTTTGTTTATTTACAAGTGCCAGTCGTATTGTCATCAGGTGCTCATTGATGCCCAGAGGAAGCTCAGCAGGTGGCAAATGAGGCTGTTTTTGATCGCAAAGCCCACACTGTGGATCCTCGGCTCATCAGCTGCTTTTCCTTTCCAGTAAAAAGTGTAACCACCCTTCTCTTCTTTCAGCTGCCCTTGGTTAGCCAATCGGTTTCAGAGAGTGCAGCAATATCAAACCAGAATCTTCTCAGTGCTCGGTCGATGATGGCAGTACGTCGTTCAGATCGATTTCTGGATTATATGTCCATTAGGACAGCCAATCCAGCAACTGGATTATGTTCCAGGCTCCAAAACACAATAGGAGTCTGTTCCAGGCTCCAAATTTTACGTTTTTCACTGCATGGTCCAGGCAGGAGGTATGAAGCAGGCTAGATTTAGGGCATCTTTTCTAGCCCCCTGCCCAACTGGGGTGAGCATAGCAGATCCTAAATAGGGCTGCTCAGTCGTGGGTGCAGCGGCTGAGAAGCCCCAGTCCCACAGTTTAGCAACTGATCATACACCCAGTCTGTGTGCCAGGTTGTGGGGAGGGGCTGCCAGACTTCACTGTCCTGCTCCCGTCACCTCTTCCTGATGGCTACAAGGCTTTTCTTTTTCTTTTTACATTTATTTCTGAATTTGCCCTTTTTCTCCAAAATTTAGTGGCCAATCGATCACCATTTTAGCTCAAACACCCACCCTCGTACTACATACATTCGCCAACTGCATCTCTCTGGCCGGCAGTCTCAACAGAGACGCCTCACCACCTCTGTGACGAGGCGACTCCAGGCCGAACCACTGCTTTTTCCCACACACAGAGACGCACTCATGTGACGAAAACCACTGATCCAGTAACAGATCCTCCACACTGCTGCCAGAGCCTTCAGCAGGTTACTCACACCATCACCCTATCCCACACCACTGATCCGGTAACAGATCCTCCTCACAGCTGCCAGAGCCTTCAGCAGGTTCCTCACACCTTCACCCTGTCCCACATTACTGATCTGGTAACAAATCCTCCTCACTGCTGCTAGAGCCTTCAGCAGGTTCCTCACACCATCACCCTGTCCCACACCACTGATCTGGTAACAGATCCTCCACACTGCTGCCAGAGCCTTCAGCAGGTTCCTCACACCTTCACCCTGTCCCACACCACTGATCCGGTAACAGATCCTCCTCACTGCTGCCAGAGCCTTCAGCAGGTTCCTCACACCTTCACCCTGTCCCACACCACTGATCCGGTAACAGATCCTCCACACTGCTGCCAGAGCCTTCAGCAGGTAGGTTCCTCACACCATCACCCTATCCCACACCACTGATCTGGTAACAGATCCTCCACACTGCTTCCAGAGCCTTCAGCAGGTAGGTTCCTCACACCATCACCCTATCCCACACCACTGATCCGGTAACAGATCCTCCACACTGCTTCCAGAGCCTTCAGCAGGTAGGTTCCTCACACCATCACCCTATCCCACACCACTGATCTGGTAACAGATCCTCCACACTGCTTCCAGAGCCTTTAGCAGGTAGGTTCCTCACACCATCACCCTATCCCACACCACTGATCCGGTAACAGATCCTCCACACTGCTGCCAGAGCCTTCAGCAGGTTCCTCACACCTTCACTCTGTCCCACACCACTGATCTGGTAACAGATCCTCCTCACTGCTGCCAGAGCCTTCAGCAGGTTCCTCACACCTTCACTCTGTCCCACACCACTGATCCGGTAACAGATCCTCCTCACTGCTGCCAGAGCCTTCAGAAGGTTACTCACACCATCGTCCTATCCCACACCACTGATCTGGTAACAGATCCTCCACACTGCTTCCAGAGCCTTCAGCAGGTAGGTTCCTCACACCATCACCCTATCCCACACCACTGATCCGGTAACAGATCCTCCACACTGCTTCCAGAGCCTTCAGCAGGTAGGTTCCTCACACCATCACCCTATCCCACACCACTGATCTGGTAACAGATCCTCCACACTGCTGCCAGAGCCTTCAGCAGGTAGGTTCCTCACACCATCACCCTATCCCACACCACTGATCCGGTAACAGATCCTCCACACTGCTGCCAGAGCCTTCAGCAGGTTCCTCACACCTTCACTCTGTCCCACACCACTGATCTGGTAACAGATCCTCCTCACTGCTGCCAGACCCTTCAGCAGGTTCCTCACACCTTCACTCTGTCCCACACCACTGATCCGGTAACAGATCCTCCTCACTGCTGCCAGAGCCTTCAGAAGGTTACTCACACCATCACCCTATCCCACACCACTGATCTGGTAACAGATCCTCCACACTGCTGCCAGAGCCTTCAGCAGGTTCCTCACACCATCACCCTGTCCCACATTACTGATCTGGTAACAGATCTTCCTCACTACTGCCAGAGCCTTCAGCAGGTTCCTCCCACCTTAACCCTGTCCCACATTATTGATCTGGTAACAGATCTTCCTCACTGCTGCCAGAGTCTTCAGCAGGTTCCTCACACCTTCACCCTGTCCCACATTACTGATCTGGTAACAGATCCTCCTCACTGCTGTCAGAGCCTTCAGCAGGTTCCTCCCACCTTAACCCTGTCCCACATTATTGATCTGGTAACAGATCTTCCTCACTGCTGCCAGAGTCTTCAGCAGGTTCCTCACACCTTCACCCTGTCCCACATTACTGATCTGGTAACAGATCTTCCTCACTGCTGCCAGAGTCTTCAGCAGGTTCCTCACACCTTCACCCTGTCCCACATTACTGATCTGGTAACAGATCTTCCTCACTGCTGTCAGAGCCTTCAGCAGGTTCCTCCCACCTTAACCCTGTCCCACATTATTGATCTGGTAACAGATCTTCCTCACTGCTGCCAGAGTCTTCAGCAGGTTCCTCACACCTTCACCCTGTCCCACATTACTGATCTGGTAACAGATCTTCCTCACTGCTGCCAGAGTATTCAGCAGGTTCCTCACACCTTCACCCTGTCCCAAAACACTGATCTGGTAACAGAACCTCCTCACTGCTGCCAGAGCCTTAAGGAGATTCCTCACACCTTCACCCTGTCCCACATTACTGATCTGGTAACCAGTCGTAGTTAAGCTGTTTCCAGGAAGTGGACGAGTAAACAGGGAGGTTGGCTCAAGGTTGGAGGGGGAACAGGAAGAGGTAGCGCACGTGTGTGTGTGTGTGTGTGTGTTACAGCTACTATATCACAGCTACTAAGTTTGAGTACAAAAAGTAACGGTAGGCTTTTATAAAAATTTTAATGAATTTTAAACATTTAAACTAGAAACTGAGTGAGTTACTTCACTACTTAAATAACCAGCTGACTGCTGATGTAGTTAGTTCCGCTTTACCTGCAGACACTACACTGCATTAACCACTAGGATTCACTAAGAGAATTAAAACTAGTTACACCTACAAGTGTTAACTACTAGCAATAAAATGTAGCAATGAATGGAAGAAGAAAGCTACTTTATGTTGTTAGTGTATTCTTACAACGAATGTGTTCTCTAAATCAAATCAATTTTCTTTGTATATCCCAATATCACAAATTACAAATGTGCCTCAGTGGGCCATAACAGCAACACAACATCCTGTCCTTAGACCCTCTCATCGGATAAGGAACAACTCCCTAAAAACCCTTTAACAGGGAGAAAAAACAGGAAGAAACCTCAGGGAGAGCAACAGAGGAGGATCTCTCTCCCAAGACGGACAGCGTGCAATGGATGTTGTGTTCACGCAGTTTACATGATACAACATTGAAAGAGGCTAACAGAATTATAATGGACATAAAATGTATGAAGAACATGATGCACAGGATGCCGAGCAGTGTCCACATACCAACGGAGCAGTCCAGGACCCTGCATGTAGCCATCCTATTGTATGGGAGGATGTAACCATCCTATTGTATAGGAGCATGTAACCATCCTATTGTATAGGACAATGTAACCACCCTATTGTATAGGAGCATGTAACCACCCTATTGTATAGGAGCATGTAACCACCCTATTGTATAGGACAATGTAACCACCCTATTGTATATGTAACGGGGGCAGTCCTATGCTGTTCTCTGCTGGTCAGCCTGCTGCACGCCCGTCACTTCCATCATTAGCTCTGCGTTGTGTTCTATTTTCGGTGGGGTCCCAGGTGTTATGGGGGGCCCTCAGTCTCTCATCATCATCATCATCATCATAATCAAGGAAGGAGGGGGGACACACAGGACTCTATTTGGCTCACCTTGCCATTTATTTTGGTTTCAAACCCTTCGACAACCGTCCAGTCCTCCAGCGGGAGCGGTGTTTCTTACGGACGTGGGGGTCGAAGTTCAACCACTGCCCGGACTCCACTCGTGTGCGTTAGAAGTAGAAACCGTCCACGGGACTCCGATGAAAGAAAGGATAAACAAGTATTTTATCCCACAGCTTGCAGTATCTTCTTACAGGGATACTCAAGGTTACGTTCTCCTCAACCCGCAAAACTGTCCCACGGTAAGAAACACGCGTGGCTCGGCTCGATTGCTGCTTGAGACTCCTCCCACAAAACAAAAATGGCCTCTCCCGCGTTCCGTCTTCCGTGTACCCATTAGACCTCTCTCTTAAAACGACAGTACACGTATATGACGGTCGTTGTAAAACACATAAAAGTAAATAATGACATAAAATAAAATGTAGTAAACACAAATAACAGCACACAGACAGGATTTGGTGATATTTCATACTCAAACAAAATAAAATAAAAACATTAATTTTAACCTGGTTACATTCACCCCTCCTGAAATTCACCAACATCCTGACAGCAGGGTAAAAAGAGAAAGAGGAAAGGAAAAACCCATCACTGACTACTGGCACAAGTGAAAAGAAGGACCTAGTCCTCCAGTCAACTTAGGAGCTACCTCGGTTACGAGGTCCAGAAAATAATGAGGTTGATCAAGTCTCAGAATTCCCTTAGATCAATGTGACGCCTGATACGCCACACCATGCACTTGGCCCAAAACAACCCTGTCTGATAGACACCTAATAACTCACATTAAACTAGTTTGAATGACTCCAACCTCCATCAAAGTTCAAACCCTCACACTCCGTAGAAATGGCATCTGAGCCATAGATTCTATTAACCTGTTCACTGACCTCACCACCCTCCCTGTGCGTGTCCTAACCCGACCATCGCTCTCTACTTGTGTGCGTGAGACAGTGCGAGCTGCAACATCTGTATCGAGTGAGGGTGGTGCCCCTGTGTGCGAATCAGTGTGAGATATAACACCTACATCGAGTGAGTGTGATGCCTCTATGTGTGGTGCATGTGTGTTGTGTGGTGCGTGTGTGTTGGGTGGAGACTGAGCAGTGGCCCCCACAGGACTGACTACCAGACTAGACGGAATGAACTCTTCCGCTTCTGCCCACTCAGATCTAGGTGAGTCTCCAAGTGATGAGACTGCTAGCCCCACTGCATCCCCTGAGACCGTCAGGCCATCTGCACTGTCCTCCTCATTGGACCCTGCGCAGTCAAGCAACTGACTGGTTGTACTGGACTCCTCACTCTGATCTAACTCAGGGAGGGGCAAGAAGTTGACCTCCAACAAACGGTTCCTGTGCACCACCCTGGTGTGCCCCTCTGCATCCTGAATCTTGTAGACGTGGATATTGGGGTTGACACCGACAACCGTGTACACTCCGTTCTCCCATTTGTCAGCCAACTTTCTCTTCCCTCGCTCACTCTGGTTCGCAACCAAAACACGATCCCCGACAGACAGGACAGTGCCCTTGGCATGTCTGTTGTACTGTCGCGCCTGATGCTGCTGCTCAGCCGTGGAGTGCTTCTGAGCGATCTCCATTGCACTCCTTAGACAGGAAAGCAGAGACTGAGCATAAGAGTCATAATCAACAACGTGAGGGTCATGCAAAACCTGCCTGAACATAACATCCACCGGCAGTCTTGGGACACGCCCATACATCAGGAAGAAAGGCGCGTAACCCGTGGTCTCGTGAACAGTGGCATTGTACGCGAGCGTGAGAGAATGGATCTGCTGAGGCCACTGTTGCTTCTGCTGAAGCGGAAGGGAACGGAGCATATTCCCCATCGTGCGATTAAACCGCTCTGTCCCGCCATTACCCATAGGATGGTAGGCCGTCGTGTGGGACTTCGCTACACCCGCCAACCTGAGAAGCTCTGCAATCAGGTTGCTCTCAAAGTTTGTGCCCTGGTCAGAATGTATTCTCTCCGGAAACCCGTAAACACAGAATACATGATCCCAGAGTTTCTTGGCGACCTGCTTCGCTGTCTGATTGGCGCAGGGGAATGCGTGAGCAAGCTTAGTGAAGTGGTCAGTAACCACTAGGACATCGACCGACCGCTGCTTACTGTCCTCAGCGGACCAGAAATCCATACACACAAGCTGCATCGGTGCGGAGGTTTTAATGCTCTCCAGGGGCGCGCAAGCAGCTGGCTCTGGGGTCTTCCCAAACACACATCTCCGACAGCATCTGACATATGCTCTGATATCCCTCTCCATGTCAGGCCAATAAAAACGCTGCCTTGCAAGAGAGAGAGTACGGTCCTGGCCCTGATGACCAGCGTGATCGTGGATGCCAGACAGTGCCTTGTCTTTCAGACTCAGAGGTAAAACATACTGAGACCTCCTCTGCTTGGACACTGGGTCCTTTGTCACCCTGTACAAGACACCATCATTGACTTCCAACTTCTCCCACTGTTTCAGCAGCCTGAGGACCTTCTGGTCAGCACCATGCCTCTCACGCCTCGATGGCCGCTTCCGAACAGCGACAAAGGGCAACACCTTGGAGATGCAGGGGTCCTGCTCCTGACTCAACCTGAGCTCCTCGGTGGATAACATTGGCAGTGTATCCTGACCACCCGACAGATGCTGAACATGCTGGACCAAACTGAGTGCTGTGAATACTGATGCATCAGGCCAGTCACATTTGGCTTGACAAAAAGCCCTGACCTCAGCTGCATCACAAGCAAACCCAGATCGCGCACTACTCAGTGTTTGGGACTGGCAACTGAGTCTGAAAACATCCTGCACAGAGTCCCCCTCAACCCCGTCGGCTTCCTGAACAAGGGCCGGGTAGGGCTCCCTAAGTAGCCTCTGACTGACGGGCTTGGAAAAAGGGTCGCGACTCAATGCATCCGCCACCACGTTTTTCTTCCCTGGCAGGTGTTTGAGATCGAAGGTGTAAGACGCCAACTTAGACACCCAGCGGATCTCACACGCGTCAAGCTTCGGCTTCGTTAGGAGATAAGTCAGCGGATTATTATCTGTCCAAACGGTGAAGCTTTGACCCTTCAGCCAGTGGCTGAACTTTTCACAAACACTCCACTTCAGCGCCATGAACTCCAGTCTATGAGCTGGATACTTCCGCTGTGAGGCACTGAGGGACTTGCTTGCAAAACCAACAGGTCTGGCCTTGGACTCTCCTCGGGGCACTTGAGACAGCACCGCGCCGAGTCCGTCCAAAGACGCATCGACCGACAAAATGAAAGGCACCTCAAAGTCTGGATGGGCAAGCACCACACACTCCAGTAACATCGTCTTCAACAGATCAAATGCTTCCCCACATTCCACCGTCCAGTCTGCGGAGGTAAGCTTACGGAAGCTGCCATGGGGCTTCTTATCCTTAGCCGACCTCCCCCTCCTCTTTTGTCCAGCTGTAAGGGCGAACAGGGGCTTAGCCACGGAGGAGCAGTTCGGGAGGAAATGCTGGTAGTAAAATACCATACCAAGGAAAGATTTGATCCTACGAACAGAAGGCGTGCACCCATCACCTTCCATGAGATCCTGCACTGTCATGTTGGAGATGACCTCTACTTTGGAGGGATCGACAGACACACCTCCGCCATCAACCACGTGGCCCAAAAACCGCACCCGCTTCTGCAGCAGATGACACTTCTTCGGAGCCAGTTTCAAGTTGTTCTCCCTCAACCTCTGAAACACAGTGCGGAGCCTCGACAGAGCCTCAACCTCTGACGGCGCGAAGACAAGAAGATCATCAAGATAGCACAAAAGCTTCGTGAAGTTCAGATCCCCAAAGATCCCAATCATCATTCTCATGAAGGCTGCAGGGCTATTACAAAGGCCCTGTGGCATGCGATTGTATTCATGCAACCCAAGGGGAGTCGTGAAAGCAGTGTACTTCTTGTCATCTTCATGCATTGGGATGTTGAAGAAGCCAGAGGTGAGGTCCATCGTACTAAAGAGGCAGTTACCACCCAGCGCGGCAAGACAGTCCGACTGGTGTGGCAAGGGATGAGCGTCTTTCAAGGTCCGAGCATTCAGCCATCTGAAATCAGTGCAGATCCGAAGCCCGCCATCCTTCTTCCATACCATAACCAGCGGTGAAGCGTATGCGCTCGAGGACTTCTGGATAATCCCTTTCTCCTCCATATCAGTGAGAACCTGTCTCAACTTCTGATAGTGGGCTGGGGGAACCCTCCTGTAGGGCAAGCGAAAGGGGCGCTCATCCACCAGATGGATGCGATGTGTGTATCCTGTGACCTCGCCACAGTCCAGAGAGTCCCTGGAGAAGATGTCATGGTACTCGGTGAGCAGCTGAGTGAGCTGGGACTTGCATGCCTCACTAACCTGACAGGAGCTGAGGTCAATGTCACTGAGTCCGAGCTCTGACAAACTCCTAGCCGGCTGGACAGGGGGACAGGCACTATCTGTGGCGTTGGACTCATGCCTCCCTGCAACTGATTGCAGTCCCTGGAAAACATTAAAGTCCTCAATCGCCAAGCATGGAAACACATCAGCCAACTTGCAGTTCCTTTTCAGTGTGATGGCTTTGTCAGATGGATTGACAACAGTCATGGGTACCCACCTATCACCCCAGAGCGGTGTGACAAGTCGACCTACGAGGACACTGCGTGGCATGGCCTTGGAGTCTGTCGGCTCCACAACAACAGTGCTTCCAGCTGACATAGGCACCTTAGCAGGAAGTCTGCCCCAGACTAAGTGCTCGTGCCTCGGTAAGAGTGTCACGGCCTGGGTGAGCTTAACAGTACCTATCTTCTCAGGAACTGCACCACCCCTCCAGCGCTCTACATTCGTGAACATGGACAAGAACTGTTCAACGTCAGGACTAGACGGATGTTCCTGTCTGGACGCGATGTCCCAGTACTCAGTACCACTCTTGAGTACATGGGCCACATGTTTAATGACGTTTGTGCCGACTATCAGATCATCATGCTGACCGGGCACGACCAGAGTGGGTATGACAAAGGAAACACCATAAAGCTGCATGTTGAGGTCATAAAAACCATCAGGCCTAGTCTCCAGACCACCGCAGCCAATCAAGACAATGTTCTCTTCAGGCTGCTGCTTCTCAGGTAAAACACCCCCAGAGCGGAGCTTCTCTACTGCATTTTCACTGATACTGCATGACATAGAGCCAGTATCCAACATGCCATTAAGCTGCACACTCTGGTTGATAAGAACAGGAGCATAGAACAAGTCACTGAAAGCCTGAATCCTCTGTGTCGCCTGAATGACCATACGCGAACCCTGAGGTGCTTTGGCACACTTGTCTTCATACAAGTGAGCCAGGTCGGAGACATCAGTGAGGGATACATCTACATTACCCACACCATCCCTCTCTAGGTGTGGGTTTAGTAGTTTAACGGACGAGACTGACGACCAGCTCTTCCACCAGGCTGAGAACGGAGCTGGTTGGGCGGCTGAGGGTGAGGACAGTCCCTCTTCCAATGACCAGGAGACAAACAGTTTATACATCGGTTCTCCCGGCTGCAGTGGGAAAATGTGGAGTGATCCGGAGACTTACAAACCCTGCACAACCTCTGCGGTGCGTCTGACACCTGCCCTGCGGCGCTAGCTGGCGGTTGAGTCTGCGTCGGTGTCCGGACTGCAGCGCTAACTGGAACCTGAGTCTGCATTTTGACCAAACGGTCTAGCAAGCTCACCAAACTCCTCATATAATCATCACCGCCAGAGACAGGTGCAGGAGACGGTGTAGGAGACCTTGCACAAAATGGTATAGGAGATGACGCATGAGCCGGGACGGGAGATAGCACCACCGGCACGGTCGTGTTCAAGTCGGGAGCCATGTCGACTACAGGGACATGAACCTGTGAATGGAACCTACGCTCTACCGCGCCTGCTTCACGTTGTCCACCTGCAGCAACACGGGACTTCCTCTCCAGCATGTGCTCATCAAGCCTCTCCTGGATCTCGCTAGCAGACCATTTCCCTGCGGACTTGAACTTAAAAACATTGGCAAGAGACTGATCTGGACAGTGTTTGATAAACATCATGCTTACCTCGTGGCTTGGCTCTTCAATACTACGGCCCTGCCACTTCAAGCATTCGTCAGCCACCTCCACTGTCTTATTAAGCCTAATCCAATACTCCATAGCGTCCTCACCTGGCTTGGGCAGCGTACTGTAAAAGTCCGCCAGGGGCATGCTCGAGTATGTGAAGTCACTAAAGTGTTGCTTCAGTACATCAAAAATAATGTGGGGGTTCGCTATGTGGTCGACAGATGTGTTGCGCAGCTTTATCCTCACCACGTCCCTTGCTTTCCCCATAAGCTTAGCTAGAATCTCATGTGACTGCTCACTAACTGGAATGGCTCGCTTCCTCAAATACAAAGTCATAAGGCTCTCCCACTCATGAACTGTAAACTTATCAGAGCTATCGCCCCTGAAAATAGGAGGCTCCCTAGCGTCTGTCTGCATTACTACTCTAACACTAGGAGCTGTCTCCGAACACGGTTCAGCAGACCTAGCACTGTCTGTGTGTGTGTTTCTAAGCATTTGTGTTTCCTGCAGCTTAGCAGTGATTGACTCTCCTATCTTCTCTGCTAACCGAGTAATGAGCATGGCTAACTCACCCACTGGCTGCTCGCTGTTACCCAGCACAGCCCCTTCGCTGATAACTGGCCTGGCCCATTCTACGTAGCGTGTGGAGGTGAACTGAGGAGTGCCAAATGTGGTCGGGTCTCTGGGTCCTGGTGCTCTGGTGTCTGGTTCCCCGCCCTCTAAGAGCTGCCCGAAACTCCTACCTACACCTAGCCGTAAACCCCCACCCACATCTAACTGGTACCCCCTCTCCATAGCACACTGGCGATCCAAAAGATCCTGATCAGCAATGTTACCCCCACCTACGTACGAACCACCCTCTGCCATGTTCCTACCTCTAACACTCAGATAAAATAAAAAATAAAATAAAAAAGTGAAAAGCTCAATTCATTTAAATAATTGAATCTAGAAATCACTAAGAGATTGAAACAATCACACACAATCAACAAATTCACCAATAGATTAATCACATATGCACATATCCAGTAGTTTAGATCAATAGATTATTCACACGAGTCCTTCAATCACATCAACATTAACCTTTTTTTCCTTTTTTTTTTTTTCGTGTGTTTTTCTTCCTTCAGTATATACAAATGTCCTGTTCACAAGCCCAGTCCATGGTAACCACAGCTATGACTGTCCAGTGTCCACACAGCTCAACTCCAGTCCACTGTAACATGAGTGTACAGTCTATAGAAATACCTGAGGACGTCTGGGGCTTGATGACGACAGCAGCCTCCCGCGGCGAGCAACTGATGTCACTCTCAGGATCCAGGAGGGTCACGGCACCAATGTAACGGGGGCAGTCCTATGCTGTTCTCTGCTGGTCAGCCTGCTGCACGCCCGTCACTTCCATCATCAGCTCTGCGTTGTGTTCTATTTTCGGTGGGGTCCCAGGTGTTATGGGGGGCCCTCAGTCTCTCATCATCATCATCATCATCATAATCAAGGAAGGAGGGGGGACACACAGGACTCTATTTGGCTCACCTTGCCATTTATTTTGGTTTCAAACCCTTCGACAACCGTCCAGTCCTCCAGCGGGAGCGGTGTTTCTTACGGACGTGGGGGTCGAAGTTCAACCACTGCCCGGACTCCACTCGTGTGCGTTAGAAGTAGAAACCGTCCACGGGACTCCGATGAAAGAAAGGATAAACAAGTATTTTATCCCACAGCTTGCAGTATCTTCTTACAGGGATACTCAAGGTTACGTTCTCCTCAACCCGCAAAACTGTCCCACGGTAAGAAACACGCGTGGCTCGGCTCGATTGCTGCTTGAGACTCCTCCCACAAAACAAAAATGGCCTCTCCCGCGTTCCGTCTTCCGTGTACCCATTAGACCTCTCTCTTAAAACGACAGTACACGTATATGACGGTCGTTGTAAAACACATAAAAGTAAATAATGACATAAAATAAAATGTAGTAAACACAAATAACAGCACACAGACAGGATTTGGTGATATTTCATACTCAAACAAAATAAAATAAAAACATTAATTTTAACCTGGTTACATATAGGAGCATGTAACCATCCTATTGTATAGGAGCATGTAACCATCCTATTGTATAGGACAATGTAACCATCCTATTGTATAGCAGCATGTAATCATCATATTGTATAGGACAATGTAACCACCCTATTGTATAGGAGTATGTAACCATCCTATTGTATAGCAGCATGTAACCATCCTATTGTATAGCAGCATGTAATCATCATATTGTATAGGAGCATGTAACCATCCTATTGTATAGGACGATGTAACCATCCTATTGTATAGGACAATGTAACCATCCTATTGTATAGGGGCATGTAGCCATCCTATTGTATAGGAGCATGTAACCACCCTATTGTATAGGACAATGTAACCATCCTATTGTATAGGGGCATGTAGCCATCCTTGTTATGCTCGCGCACCAGAACCTGACCCGTGTGGCGAAACCCAAGACAGACAGACACGAGATGACTTCTAAGTCTACAAAGGGGGGTTTTATTGTGGGAGGGAAATGTATGGTGAAAAAAGGCGTTCTGTTAGTGGGATGTGTGAATAAACTATGTGTGGTGTCTCGTGGTTTGCATGTATAACTATGTGTGAGTGTTTTTAGCCTATGTGTGGTGCGGTATGTAAATGACCAGGAGGTGTTGAAGAAATGTGCGTGCACCTGGCGAGAAAGTCCAGTCCGTGATCCAAGAGGGGTTGTCCGAGAAAGTCCAGGTCCGAGATCCGGGAAGTCGAGTCCGAAAGGAGGGGTCCAGGTAGAGGGACAAGGGGGGAGATCGCAGGAGAGGTCCGGGGAGAAACGTGAAGGTCGCTGGGGACGAGGGAGACGCGGGGAGCCGTGGAAATCGCGGAGGGAGAGTCTTGGGAGGAAACAGAGACACGAAGATAAGACACTGGGGAATAAACAGAAAGCAAGGACCGCTGGAGGGCGTGTCAGAGCTTTACCGCAGGGTTCAGTACGTCGAAGCACAGAGAGACGTTCTGGGAGGCTTTTTGTAGAAGGCTGCCTGATTGACACAGGTGTGCCTGATGGATGATGGCAAACACCTGGTGCAGTGCAGCGCTCGTCTCAGAGCGCTCGGATGTTTCCGGCACGTCCGAGCTGGGGGAGTGGCTTGAACGTGCCGGGGAGGCAGCTCGGGGCGGTGTAACCACAACAGGACCCCCCCTCCTACGGGAGACACCGGGCGACCGTCCGATGGCGTTGGGGTGGGCCCGATAGAACTCCTCCAGGAGTGCGGGGTCGGCCAGGTAGGACCGGGGAACCCAGCTGCGGTCCTCGGGCCCATAGCCAACCCAGTCCACCAGGTATTGGTACCCACGCCCCCGGCGGCGTACGGCGAGCAGCTGGTCGACATCCCAGACCATGTCACCACCGTCGAGGACCCTGGGGGGTGGAGGAGCTTGGACAGGGGGAGACAGGGGGCTGGTGGCTACCGGTTTGAGGCGCGAGACATGGAAGACGGGATGGATCTTGAGTGAGGTAGGGAGATGGAGACGCACCGCCGAAGGGTTGACGATGCGGTCGATGGTGTAGGGACCGACGTAGCGGGGAGCCAGCTTCCGGTTGAGGGTAGGGAGGGGCAGGTCCCGGGCCAGGAGCCATACCCTCTGGCCAGGTCGATAAGCTGGGGCCGGCACTCTCCGCCGGTTGGCGCTGCGCCGGGCCCACTCTGTAGCTTGCAACATAGCGGCCCGGGCGGTCTTCCAAACGCGCCGGCATCGGCGGAGATGGGCCCTCGTGGACGGGACCGCTACCTCCAACTCCTGATGGGGGAACAGAGGGGGTTGATAGCCCAGGGAACACTCGAAGGGGGACAAACCGGTAGCCGAACTCTCCATGGAGTTGAGCGAGTACTCCACCCAGGGCAGGTACTTGCTCCAGGAGGCGGGGTTGCTGGTGGTAACGCAA
The DNA here is from genome assembly GCF_029633865.1 of Lampris incognitus. NCBI lineage: Eukaryota > Metazoa > Chordata > Actinopteri > Lampriformes > Lampridae > Lampris > Lampris incognitus. The sequence goes on from NC_079225.1 coordinate 49,175,322, forward strand.
CGCAAAGCCGCCTCCAGGGCTTGATTGGCCCGCTCTGCCTGCCCATTGGTCTGGGGTTGATACCCGGAGGAGAGGCTGACCGTGGCCCCAATCCCCTTACAGAAGGCCTGCCATACCTTCGAAGTGAACTGGGGACCACGGTCAGAGACAATGTCCAGGGGAATCCCGTGAGGTCGGACGACGTGGGAGACGAGAAGGTCCGCCGTCTCGGCTGCAGAGGGGAGTTTGGTGAGGGCAACAAAGTGGACGGCCTTGGAAAACCGGTCGACAATGGTCAGAATGGTGTCATTGCCTTGGGACACGGGGAGGCCAGTTACAAAGTCCAAGGCAATGTGGGACCAAGGTCGGCCGGGGACAGGAAGGGGGCGCAGGAGACCTGCTGGAGGGCGATGGAGAGCCTTGCTGCGGGCGCAGGTGGTGCAGGCTGCCACGAACTCTCTGGTGTCTGCCTCCATGGTGGGCCACCAGAAACTCCTGCGGATGAAGGCCGCCGTTCGGTAGACACCGGGGTGGCAGGCAAGATGGCTGGAGTGGGGCCACTCCAGCACCTGGGGCCGGACAGAGGGAGGCACAAATAGCCGGTTCCGGGGTCCATTGCCTGGGTCGGGATGGGCGCGCTGGGCCCTTCTCACCACTGATTCGATGGCCCAGGTGACGGCGCCCACCACCCGGGCCGGGGGAAGGATGGTGTCTGGGGCGTCAGGGGACCCCTCGGGAAACAGACGGGAGAGGGCGTCTGCCCTGACGTTCTTGGTGCCCGGGCGGTAGGGGAGGGTGAAGTCGAACCGGCTGAAGAAGAGAGCCCAGCGCGCCTGCCTGGGGTTGAGCCTCTTAGCCGTCCGTACGTAGGTCAGGTTTTTGTGATCGGACCATACGATGAACGGCTGCCCTGCTCCCTCCAGCCAGTGTCTCCACTCCTCTAGGGCGGCGTGGACGGCCAGCAACTCCCTGTTGCCGATGTCATAATTCTTCTCCGCAGGCCTGAAACGCCGGGAGAAGAAGGCGCACGGGTGGATCTTCTGGTCCTCCTCCGACCGCTGGGAGAGGACGGCTCCGATGCCCGTGTCCGATGCGTCCACCTCCACGATGAACTGTCTGCACGGGTCCGGGTGGGCGAGCACCGGAGCCGTTGTGAACAGCCTCTTCAGGGCCAAGAAGGCGGCTTCCGCCTCCGAGTTCCAGGAGAAGGGGCGGAGGTTGGAGGTGAGTGCAGTGAGGGGGGCGGCCACACGGCTGAACCCCCTGATGAAGCGCCGGTAGAAGTTTGCAAACCCCAGGAAGCGCTGGAGTTGCGTCCTGTTGGTGGGCCGTGCCCACTCCTCCACCGCTCGGGTCTTCCTGGGGTCAGTGCGGACGAGCCCCTTCTCCACGATGTGGCCAAGGAACTCCACGGAGGCGGAGTGGAACACGCACTTCTCGGCTTTCACGAAGAGCCTGTTCTCCAGCAGCCGTTGGAGGACCAGGCGGACATGCTGGTGGTGTTCCTCCTCAGTCCTGGAGAACACGAGTATGTCATCCAGGTACACCACCGCGAACGTGTTCAGCATGTCCCAAGGCACGTCGTTGACCAATGCCTGGAAGACGGCCGGGAAGTTGGTGAGGCCGAAGGGCATAACGAGGTACTCGAAATGCCCTAGGTGGGTGTTGAAGGCCGTCTTCCATTCATCCCCTTCCCGGATGCGCACCAGGTGGTACGCGCTGCGCAGGTCCAGCTTCGTGAACACCGTGGCGTGAGTGAGTGGCTCGAACGTGGAACTCATAAGGGGGAGTGGGTATTTTTTTTTCACCGTGATATTATTTAACATTCGATAATCTATGCAAGGCCTCAGGCTGCCCTCCTTTGCCACAAAAAAGAAGCCCGCCGCCACCGGGGAAGACGAGGGCCTTATGATTCCTGAGGCCAGGGACTCTGATATAATTGCGCATAGCCTCCTTCTCTGGGACGGAGAGGTTATACAACCGACCGGTGGGAAGGGCGGCCCCGGGAAAGAGATCTATGGCACAATCATAGGGACGGTGAGGGGGGAGGGAAAGTGCACTTTCTTTACTAAATACAGGGGCTAAATCGTGATAAATTGAAGGAACACCAGTGAGATCCGTGGGAGGAGGCACGGGTCTGAGGCCGCTGGACGGGGAGTGGGCGGAGCGAAGGCAGTTGGCATGACACGCAACGCTCCAACCCAAAATCCGCCCAGTAGACCAAGAGATGTAGGGATCGTGCCGTTCCAACCACGGTCTTCCTAACACCAGGGGCGCGCAAAACCAAGAAACGGATAGCTTCCACGTGATTACCCGAAAGAGTGAGGGTGAGGGAAGCAGTGCTGTGTGTGATTTTACCAAGTGAACGACCATCTAGGGCTTGGGCTGTGAGGGGTGTTTCTAGGGGGACGAGTGGAATGCCGGCCTGCCGGGCCAGCGAGGTGTCCATCAAACACTCGTCCGCCCCCGAATCCAGGAGTGCACCAACAGACAGTGAGTCGTTACCCCAGGTGAGAGTGACCGGAAAGAGGTGGTTGTGCTCCTTCTTGGGCTGGGGCTGAGGAAGGGTCGTCAGACTCACTAGGACACCCCTCACTAGTGAGCCGGGTCTTTTTGGGCGAGTCGGGCAGGCCTTGATATAGTGGCCCGACCTCCCGCAGTAGAGGCAGAGGTGGCCATGCATCCTCTGCTCCCTAACTTCCAGCGGGAGCCGTGACCGACCCAACTGCATGGGCTCCTCCTCCGGCCTGGATCCAGAAGCCACCCAGGGTTGCGAGGTGGAGTGTGAGGGTGGAGAGAGCCCACGGGACGCTGACCCAGGGAAGGCACCGGTAGGACGGACGGGGGTTGGTCTATGGGAGGGGCCAGCGCGCGGGGCGCGTTCCTGGCGCCGCTCCCGCAGCCGTTCGTCCATCTGGAGGGCGAGGGTGACGAGCTCGTTGAAGGAGGCAGGGCGGTCCCGAACGATAAGATCTTTGATGGGCTCGCTCAGCCCCCTCCTGTACGCGCTCTTGAGCGCAGTGTCATCCCACCCACTGTCTGCCGCGAGTATCCTTACCTCCAGGGAATAATCTGCCACCGACCTGGCTCCCTGTTGGATGGAATGGAGGCGGCCGGCAGCGTCCTGCCCGTCAGCTGGGTGGTCGAACACCAGATTGAACTCGCGGCGGAAGGCACCATAGTCCGAGGCGAGCTGCTCGGTATGGCCTACCGCCGCTTTGGCCCAGCTGAGGGCTTTGCCGGTGAGGAGGGACATGACAAGGGCTGCCTTGGTCTCTCCTGTCCTATACCTAGCTGGCTGGTGTTTGAACAGGAGCTCACACTGACCAAGGAAACCCCTGTATAGCTCGAACTCCCCACCGAAGGCCTTGGGGCAGGGGAGGTTAGGCTCGCACCGGGGGTCCAGTGGGGGTTGACTCGGAGGGGGAACGTCGGGACCAGGAACGGGGAAACCGGAGGCCGAGCTGGGGGCAGAGACCGAGGCCAGGGCAGGGTGGTCGCTCATCCTGGAGACCGCTGTGGAGAGTGCAGCGATCTGCGCGGTGAGGGCATCTGACGTGCTCGTCACGGCCTGGGAGCCGGACTGAAGATCGCTGATCTCTCCGGTGACACGGGTGAAGGCAGTAGTAAGCGCTGAGCAGAGAGAGGCAAGTTGGCAACTGTGACTTCTTACTACTGCCTCTAGGGGGACGGGGCTCTGGGGCGTCACAGGGACCGTCCGCTCCTTGGGTTTGCCTGGGTCCATAATGGCTTCGACGTTCTGTTATGCTCGCGCACCAGAACCTGACCCGTGTGGCGAAACCCAAGACAGACACGAGATGACTTCTAAGTCTACAAAGGGAGGTTTTATTGTGGGAGGGAAATGTATGGTGAAAAAAGGCGTTCTGTTAGTGGGATGTGTGAATAAACTATATGTGGTGTCTCGTGGTTTGCGTGTATAACTATGTGTGTGTTTTTAGCCAATGTGTGGTGTGGTATGTAAATGACCAGGAGGTGTTGAAGAAATGTGCGTGCACTTGGCGAGAAAGTCCAGTCCGTGATCCAAGAGGGGTTGTCCGAGAAAGTCCAGGTCCGAGATCCGGGAAGTCGAGTCCGAAAGGAGGGGTCCAGGTAGAGGGACAAGGGGGGAGATCGCAGGATAGGTCCGGGGAGAAACGTGAAGGTCGCTGGGGACGAGGGAGACGCGGGGAGCCGTGGAAATCGCGGAGGGAGAGTCTTGGGAGGAAACAGAGACACGAAGATAAGACACTGGGGAATAAACGGAAAGCAAGGAACGCTGGAGGGCGTGTCAGAGCTTTACCGCAGGGTTCAGTACGTCGAAGCACTGAGAGACGTTCTGGGAGGCTTCTTGTAGAAGGCTGCCTGATTGCCACAGGTGTGCCTGATGGATGATGGCAAACACCTGGTGCAGTGCAGCGCTCGTCTCCTCAGAGCGCGAGCCGAGCGCTCGGATGTTTCCGGCACGTCCGAGCTGGGGGAGTGGCTTGAACGTGCCGGGGAGGCAGCTCGGGGCGGTGTAACCACAACAATCCTATTGTATAGGAGCATGTAACCATCATGTTGTATAGCAGCATGTAGCCATCCTATTGTATAGGAGGATGTAACCATCCTATTGTATAGGACAATGTAACCATCATATTGTATAGCAGCATGTAACCATCATATTGTATAGGAGGATGTAACCACCCTATTGTATAGCAGCATGTAACCATCATATTGTATAGGAGGATGTAACCACCCTATTGTATAGGAGGATGTAACCACCCTATTGTATAGGAGGATGTAACCACCCTATTGTATAGGGGCATGTAGCCATCATATTGTATAGGGGCATGTAGCCATCATATTGTATAGGAGCAGTGGGCAGCTGCAGTGCCTGAGGACCAACTCCAGTTCCTCTTTCCATTGCCTTGCTCAGGGGCACAGACAGGAGTATTAACCCTAACCTGTGTAACGGGGGCAGTCCTATGCTGTTCTATGCTGGTCAGCCTGCTGCACGCCCGTCACTCTCATCAGTAGCTCTGCGTTGTGTTCTATTTTGGGTGGGGCCCCAGGTGTTGTTGGGGGGCCCTCAGTCTCTCATCATCATCATCATCATCATGATCAAGGAAGGAGGGGGGACACACAGGACTCTATTTGGCCCACCTTGCCATTTATTTTGGTTTCAAACCCTTCGACAAACGTCCAGTCCTCCAGCGGGAGCGGTGTTTCTTACGGACGTGGGGGTCGAAGTTCAACCACTGCCCGGACTCCACTCGTGTGCGTTAGAAGGAGAAACCGTCCACGGGACTCCGATGTAAGAAAGGATAAACAAGTATTTTATCCCACAGCTTGCAGTATCTTCTTACAGGGATACTCAAAGTTACGTTCTCCTCAACCAGCAAAACTGTCCCATAGTAAGAAACACGTGTGGCTCGGCTCGATTGCTGCTTGAGACTCCTCCCACAAAACAAAAAATGGCCTCTCCCGCGTTCCCTCTTCCGTGTACCCATAAGACCTCTCTCTTAAAGCGACAGTACACGTATATGACGGTCGTTGTAAAACACATAAAAGTAAATAATGACATAAAATAAAATGTAGTAAACACAAATAACAGCACACAGACAGGATTTGGTGATATTTCATACTCAAACAAAATAAAATAAAAACATTAATTTTAACCTGGTTACACCTGCATGTCTTTTTGATGGTGGGAGGAAACCGGAGCACCCAGAGGAAACCCACACGGACACGAGGAGAACATGCAAACTCCACACAAAAAGGACCTGGGATGGCCTGGGGTTCAAACCCAGGACCTTCTTGGTGTGAGGCAACAGTGCTAACCACTGGGTCATCGTGCAGCCACATTGAATTATAATGGAATTAAAATTTCAACCTCTTCACCTCCTGTAACTCCAAGACCTCCTTCGCCTCCTCTCATTCCTACACCTCCTTCAGTGCCTCTAACTCTGAGACCTACTTCACCTTCTCTATATACCTCCCTCATCTCATCCACCTCCTAGATCTCCTTGACCTCCTCCAACTCCTTTATTTTTCTTCACATCCGCCACCCTCATTACCTCTACATCTTCACCTCCTGGACATCCTGCACTTCCTTCACCTCCTCTTACAGTGGCTCCTGAATGATCGAGTCTGCTGACAGTGTCCAGGATTAGAACAAGCTGTCACTCTCTCCACCACTAAGAGGCTTAGCTAATACAAGCAGGGCCACGCATAACACAACCCATTACTGTGAGGTCACACACACACACACACACACACACACACACACACACACACACACACACACAACATGCAAAAAAACAAAAACACAAGCACAAAAACACAGGCAGTTGTTCAATTTGCCTTGGCAGTATTGTGTGTTTTTGGAGAGTGTTACTGCGCGCGCGTGCACGTGTGCATGCGTGTGTACGTGCGTTTGTGTGTGCGTGTGTGGTAAAGTGAAAGTGTTAGTTGTCACAGTGGTGCCAACATAATAATAATAATAATAATAATAATAATAACAACAACCAAAAACCACCAAAGAAAGATGAACAAGATGCTAAAGTGAGCACAATGAAAGAAAGAAAGCATCCTTAGAAGATACGAAATAGCCAAAGAAACCCCAATAGGCCAGAGACCACCAATTCCAAAGATAAGAAGTGATCAGCATTCAAAATCAGCCATGGAAACAGCAAACAAAGCCATCAACCAGATAAAAGACCAACTCCCTGACGTGCTGTCCCTCACAGACATTAACCACCTTGTCTATGCAACTGAATCACTGGGCATCAAACAAAAGAGGAAGAACAGGCCAAGAGAAGATAACCGACCAACATGGATCATCGATGACCATCCCTCATGGACGGTCCGGCAGCTGTTGGCGGTCCATCGGAGGGGTCGAGGCCTCCGGTACCTTGTGGACTGGGAAGGGTACGATCCTGAGGAACGGAGCTGGGCGTCTTGGAGCCATATCCTGGACCCGTCCGTCATCTGGGACTTCCATCGTGCCTGTCCTGGCCAGCCTGGTCAGTCGCCAGGAGGTGCCCGTACAGGGGGGGGGGGGGTCCTGTCACGTCCCTGCCTCGTCAGCCCCGCTCTCGTCAGGCCACTGCCTCACCTAGCTCATCTGGTTCATCCATCTCACCTGGAGCTCTCCAGAGCTCACACCTGACTGGCATCTCCAATCAGGCCAATCAACCCATCTCGGCCAGGATAAGAAGCCAGTCTGCTCTTCAGACGGTGCCAGATCGTCGTACCACTACAAGTGTGTGAGCTGACTCTAGCTCAAGCTTTTACCTTTTATGACCAAGCCTTACACCTGTTCCCTCTGCCTCTAGTTTAGTTTGACCTCCCTGCCATTGCCTGGACCACACCTGTACAAGTACCATGACCCTGCCAAGCCCACTGCCTGTACGAGAACCACAAACCTGCCAAGCCCGCCGCCTGTACGAGAACCACGACCCTGCTAAGCCCACCGCCTGTCCGAGAGCCCTAACCCCTGTTCCCTCTGTCTCTAGTTTGACCTCCCTACCATTGCCTGGACCACGCCTGTACGGGAACCACGACCCTGCCAAGCCCACCGCCTGTACGGGAACCACGACCCTGCCAAGCCCACCGCCTGTACGAGCACCACGACCCTGCCAAGCCCACCGCCTGTATGGGAACCACGACCCTGCCAAGCCCACCGCCTGTATGAGAACTAAGCCCACCGCCTGTCCGAAAGCCCTGTCCCTGCCTAACCCTGCAAGACAATAAACGTGCCCCTTTGGCTTTTCCCCCAATTCTGTCTCACGCTATGCTTATATGTTATGTTATACCTGGTATTTGTCTGTGAATGTTCTCATTCATCCAGGTCATGGTTATCCAAAGGAGTTGAATCAGGTTCAACTGGACTTGGTATATATCCGTGAAGACGTTTCGCCTCTCATCCAAGAGGCTTCCTCAGTTCTGCCTTTCTGACTAGACCAAGCTAGTCTGACTGGCTGCTGATGAGACTCAGAATTCATCCTCTAGGAGTCGTTGTCAGAGCTATAGATGTCCATGGCTCTTTGTGTCCCGATGTTTACCAACGCCCGTCGCTAACAGAGCCATAGATATGAGTGGCTCTTTTGTGTACCGATGTTTGGCCACGCCCGTCGCCATCGGGGCTATTGATTTGCATTTGTTTAGCAGCGACGGTCGTTGGGGGTGTTAGTCTCGACTTCATTGTTCAGTGGTCATGAGAGTGGTTGGAGCCGTTAGTGAGCGACTGTTGTTCTTGGAGGCTAGGCTTCTTGAGTCTCCTGGGTAGAGATGAGAGGACGGCATTGTAAGTGGGAGATAGGTGGTGTCGCAGACCTCCTCCTCTGTTGAGGGATGGTTTTTCCAGTTTCACATAGATGGCTTCCTTCACCCCTCTTTCAAACCATCTATCTTCCCTGTCCAAAATGTGTACGTTGCTGTCCTGGAAGGAGTGTGTCTTCTCCTTTAGGTGTAGATAGACTGCTGAGTCTTGTCCTGAGGAGTGTGGCCTTCTGTGTTGGGCCATCCGTTTGTGTAGTGGTTGTTTGGTTTCTCCTATGTATAGGTCAATGCAATCCTCATTGCATTGTACAGCATACACCAGACTGCTTTTCCGGGTGTGTGGTACACGGTCTTTGGGATGAACCAGTCTTTGTGGGAGTGTGTTGCTGGGTTTGAAGTATACCGGGATGCGGTGTTTGTTGAAAATTCTCCTGAGTTTCTCGGAGACCCCAGAAACATACAGGATGACTGTGCTCTTCCTTCTGTTCCTTTTCTCCTCGTCGCTCACCTGGTTGGTCTTTCTGGAACGTGTTGCAGTTTTCACAACCTACCGGCTCTGTTAGCGACGGGCCTTGGTAAACATCGGGACACAAAGAGCCATGGACATCTATAGCTCTGACAATGACTCCAAAGAGGATAAATTCTGGGTCTCATCAGCAGCCAGTCAGACTAGCTTGGTCTAGTCAGAAAGGCAGAACGGAGGAAGCCTCTTGGATGAGAGGCAAAACGTCTTCACGGATATATACCAAGTCCAGTTGCACTTGATTGTATACCTGGTATTATGTTATACCTGGTAGCCCCTGACAGGTGTGCTGGTAAGCTGGGCTGGTAAGGTGTGTTGGTAGAGTGGGTTGATAAGGTGAGCTGGTAGGGTGTGTTGGTAGGGTGGGTTGGTAAGGTGAGCTGGTAAGTTTGGCTGGTAAGGTGTGTTGGTCAGGTGTGCTGGTAAGGTAGCCTGGAAGGGTGTGTTGGTAAGGTGGGCTGGTAGGGTGTGTCGGTAGGGCGGGTTGGTAAGGTGAGCTGGTAGGGTGGGTTGGTAAAGTGGGTTGGTAGGGTGTGTTGGTAGGATGGGTTTGTAAGGTGGGCTGGTAGGGTATGTTGGTAAGGTGGGTTGGTAAGGGGGGCTGGTAGGGTATGTTGGTAAGGTGGGCTGGTAGGGTGTGTTGGTAGGATGGGTTGGTAAGGTGGGTTGGTAGGCTGGGTTGGTAAGGTGGGTTGGTAGGCTGGGTTGGTATGCTGGGTTGGTAAGGTGGGTTGGTAGGGTGGGCTGGTAGGGTGGGTTGGTAAGGTGGGTTGGTAGGGTGGGTTGGTAGGCTGGGTTGGTAGGGTGGGTTGGTAAGGTGGGCTGGTAGGGTGGGTTGGTAGGGTGGGTTGGTAAGGTGGGTTGGTAGGGTGGGTTGGTATGCTGGGTTGGTAAGGTGGGTTGGTAGGGTGGGCTGGTAGGGTGGGTTGGTAAGGTGGGTTGGTAGGGTGGGTTGGTAGGCTGGGTTGGTAAGGTGGGTTGGTAAGGTGGGCTGGTAGGGTGGGTTGACCAGGTTTCTCCTCCTTCACTCTCCTCTGGGAGGGAAGAAGCTTCAACATTTCTCATTCTCTGTCTCACTCAGCTGATAAGCTGTGAGTTCATTTGACTGAAATTGGAGAGTGTGTTACTATGTGGAGGGTGGAGCCACGGTGACCATCAGCAGTCCATCAGTGATGTAGAGGAGAGGTCAGAGGGTAAGGTGTGTGAGGGGGTGCAGTCTCATTATTCAGCTGGGAGAGTGAAGACTTTGTGACCTGAGACATTGTCATGGCAAGCAGATTACAGGGACCAGCTGAAGATGAATCACACAAGCGAGATGAGCAGCACACGCACACGCACACACACACACACACACACACACACACACACACACACCTACAAACCCCAACTCCAGTGAAGTTGGGACGTTGTGTAAAACGTGAATAAAAACAGAACACAATGATTTGCAGATACTTTCCCACCTCTATTCAGCTGAATCCACTACAAAGACAAGATATTTAATGTTCACACTGATCAACTTTATTGTTTTGTTGCAAATATTCCCTCATTGTGAATGTGATGCTTGCAACACGTCCCAAAGAAGCTGGGACAGGGGCTTGTTCACCACTGTGTTACACCACCTTTCCTTTTAACAACACTCAATAAGCGTTTGGGAACTGAGGACACTACTTGTTGAAGCTTTGTAGGTGGAATTCTTTCCCATTCTCGCTGATGTACGACTTCAGTTGCTCAACAGTCCGGGGTCTCCGTTGTCGTATTGTGCGCTTCATAATGCGCCACACATGTTCAATGGGAGACAGGTCTGGACTGCAGGCAGGCCAGTCCAGTACCCGCACTCTTTTACTACGAAGCCCCGCTGGTGGACCACCTGCAAAATGTGGCTTGGCATTGTCTTGCTGAAATAAGCAGGGACGTCCCTGAAAAAGACGTCGCTTGGATGGCAGCACATGTTGCTCCAAAACCTGTATGGACCTTTCAGCATTAATGGTGCCTTCACAGATGTGCAAGTTACCCATGATGCCATGGGCACCAACACCCCCCCCCATACCATCACAGATGCTGGCTTCTGGACTCTGGGCTGATAACAATCTGGACGGTCCTTTTCCTCTTTAGCCCGGAGGACACCACGTCCATGATTTCCAAAAACAATGTGAAATGTGGACTCGTCAGACCACAGCACACTTGTCCACTTGGCGTCAGTCCATCTCAGATGAGGTCGGGCCAGAGAAGCCGGCGGGCGGTGTTTCTGGGTGGTGTTGATATGTGGCTTTGGCTTTGCATGGTAGAGTTTTAACTTGCACTTGTAGATGTAGCGACCAACTGTGTTAACTGACGATGGTTTTCCCAAGTGCTCCTGAGCCCACGTGGTCATATCCTTTACACAATGATGTGGGTTTTTAATGCAGTGCCGCCTGAGGGGTCGAAGGTCACGGGCATTCAATGTTGGTTTTGGGCCTTGCCGCTGACGTGCAGAGATTTCTCGGGATTCTCTGAATCTTGTGATGATATTATGGACTGGAGATGAGGAAATCCCTAAATTCCTTGCAGCTGTACGTTGAGAAACGTTGTTCTTAAACTGTTGGACTATTTGCTCAGGCAGTTGTTCCCAAAGTGGTGAACCTCGCCCCATCCTTGCTTGTGAACGACTGAGCCTTTCTTCGGGGAGGCTCCTTTTATACCCAATCATGACACTCCCCTGTTTCCAGGTAACCTGTTCACCTGTGGAATGTTCCAGACAGGTGGTTTTTGAGCATTCCTCAACTTTCCCAGTCTTTTGTTGCCCCTGTCCCAACTTCTTTGGAACATGGTGCAGGCATCAAATTCAAAATGAGGGAATATTTGCAAAAGACAATAAAGTTGATCAGTTTGAACATTAAATATCTTGTCTTTGTAGTGTATTCAGTTGAATATAGGTGGAAAAGGATTTGCAAATCATTGTATTCTGTTTTTATTCACCTTTTACACAACGTCCCAACTTCACTGGAGTTGGGGTTTGTACATGTCTCTCTATATAGGCCTCTATATTGTCATATCGCCTTGTCACTCCTCTCCTATATCTTATTAATCGCTGTCTCCTTCAGTTTTAATCAAACTTCAAACTCAACTAATGCCAACTGTTCCTCTCTCCTACTCTGTCCTCCTCTTTATTCTCTCCCACGGGGAGCTGATCTCCTTCAGGGACTCGTCACAGGAGGGCTGCTAATCTCTGATATCTTCCCTCCAACAACATCACCCTACTGACAACAAACAGCCTGACAACCAGCCTGCCAGCACAGCCTGTCAGGCAGTATCACAGCCTGCCAGCACGGCATTTCAGACAATGTAACAGCCTGCCAGGGCAGCCTGGCCTGTCAGGCAGTGTAACAGCCTGCCAGGATGGCCTGTCAGATAGTGTAACAGCCTGCCAGCACGGCCTTTCAGACAATGTAACAGCCTGCCAGGGCAGCCTGGCCTGTCAGGCAGTGTAACAGCCTGCCAGGGCAGCCTGTCAGATAGTGTAACAGCCTGCCAGGGCGGCCTGTCAGGCAGTGTAACAGCCTGCCAGGACAGCCTGTCAGACAATGTAACAGCCTGCCAGGACTGCCTGTCAGACAGTGTAACAGCCTGCCAGGGCGGCCTGTCAGATAGTGTAACAGCCTGCCAGGACAGCCTGTCAGACAATGTAACAGCCTGCCAGGACAGCCGGTCAGATAGTGTAACAGCCTGCCATGGCGGCCTGTCAGACAGTGTAACAGACAGCCAGGGCAGACTGGCCTGTAAGGCAGTGTAACAGCCTGCCAGGACAGCCGGTCAGATAGTGTAACAGCCTGCCAGGGTGGCCGGTCAGATAGTGTAACAGCCTGCCAGGGCAGCAGAGGATCAGAGGACTCCTCCCAGCTGACGTCTCCTGGCAGCTGCCTTGACATTAGCGTGTTTATGCTAACAGCTAATCTCCTCTGGGTTCTCCTGGGGTGAAGGCCATCTCACAGCCTGCCAAACACCAGCTAAACTAAGTAAAGCTGGTTAGCACTGCAGGAGCACTCATGATGTTAGCTAGCGTGCAGTCTTATTCCAAATCCCCCTTTGTCCAAACGCTCAACTACTAACGAGGTTAACTGCTAGACCAATGGACGGAGTAATTATTTTAACGTTAATATTATATTCTAATTAATACCCGTGGTAACCACTGGCTTTTAATCTATCTAATAGCTTAAATGCAGAGAAGAATTTCCCCAATGGGATTAATAAAGAATATCAACAAAAAAAAAACAACAAAATAAACCGTGAAATCACATGAATGTCTTTCTAATTTAACAGCAGAAAGAGGATCAGACCTGATGTTGTTGCCAGGATGGATGTCAGTTATCAGGCTGGATGTTGTTGTCACGATGGATGTCAGTTATCAGGATGGATGTTGTTGTCACGATGGATGTCAGTTATCAGGATGGATGTTGTTGTCACGATGGATGTCAGTTATCAGGATGGATGTTGTTGTCAGGATGGATGTCAGTTATCAGGCTGGATGTTGTTGTCACGATGGATGTCAGTTATCAGGATGGATGTTGTTGTCACGATGGATGTCAGTTATCAGGATGGATGTCAGTTATCAGGCTGGATGTTGTTGCCAGGATGGATGTCAGTTATCAGGATGGATGTTGTTGTCAGGATGGATGTCAGTTATCAGGCTGGATGTTGTTGCCAGGATGGATGTCAGTTATCAGGATGGATGTTGTTGTCAGGATGGATGTCAGTTATCAGGATGGATGTTGTTGTCACGATGGATGTCAGTTATCAGGATGGATGTTGTTGTCACGATGGATGTCAGTTATCAGGATGGATGTTGTTGTCAGGATGGATGTCAGTTATCAGGCTGGATGTTGTTGTCACGATGGATGTCAGTTATCAGGCTGGATGTTGTTGTCACGATGGATGTCAGTTATCAGGATGGATGTCAGTTATCAGGCTGGATGTTGTTGCCAGGATGGATGTCAGTTATCAGGATGGATGTTGTTGTCAGGATGGATGTCAGTTATCAGGCTGGATGTTGTTGCCAGGATGGATGTCAGTTATCAGGATGGATGTTGTTGCCAGGATGGATGTCAGTTATCAGGATGGATGTTGTTGTCAGGATGGTGTCAGTTATCAGGATGGATGTTGTTGTCAGGATGTATGTCAGTTATCAGGAAGGATGTTGTTGTCACGATGGATGTCAGTTATCAGGATGGATGTTGTTGTCAGGATGGATGTCAGTTATCAAGATGGATGTTGTTGTCAGGATGGATGTCAGTTATCAAGATGGATGTCAGTTATCAGGATGGATGTTGTTGTCAGGATGGATGTCAGTTATCAGGCTGGATGTTGTTGCCAGGATGGATGTCAGTTATCAGGATGGATGTTGTTGTCAAGATGGATGTCAGTTATCAGGCTGGATGTTGTTGTCAGGATGGATGTCAGTTATCAGGCTGGATGTTGTTGTCAGGATGGATGTCAGTTATCAAGATGGATGTTGTTGTCAGGATGGATGTCAGTTATCAGGCTGGATGTTGTTGTCAGGATGGATGTCGGTTATCAGGCTGGATGTTGTTGTCACGATGGATGTCAGTTATCAGGATGGATGTTGTTGTCAGGATGGATGTCAGTTATCAGGCTGGATGTTGTTGTCACGATGGATGTCAGTTATCAGGATGGATGTTGTTGTCACGATGGATGTCAGTTATCAGGATGGATGTCAGTTATCAGGCTGGATGTTGTTGCCAGGATGGATGTCAGTTATCAGGCTGGATGTTGTTGTCAGGATGGATTTCAGTTATCAGGCTGGATGTTGTTGTCAGGATGGATGTTTGCTTTCAGGCTGGACGTTGTTGTCATGATGGATGTCAGTTATCAGGCTGGATGTTGTTGTCAGGATGGATGTCAGTTATCAGGCTGTATGTTGTGTCAGGATGGATGTCAGCTACCAAGATGGATGTTGTTGTCAGGATGGATGTCAGTTATCAGGCTGGATGTTGTTGTCAGGATGGATGTTGTTGTCAGGATGGATGTCAGCTATCAAGATGGATGTTGTTGTCAGGATGGATGTCAGCTATCAGGCTGGATGTTGTTGTCAGGATGGATGTCAGCTATCAAGATGGATGTTGTTGTCAGGATGGATGTAAGCTATCAGGCTGGATGTTTTTGTCAGGACGGATGTCAGTTATCAGGCTGGATGTTGTTGTCAGGACGGATGTCAGTTTTCAGGCTGGATGTTGTTTTCAGGCTGGATGTTGTTGTCAGGATGGATGTCAGCTTTCAGGCTGGACGTTGTTGTCAGGATGGAGGTTGTTGTCAGGATGGAGGTTGTTGTCAGGATGGATGTCAGTTTTCAGGCTGGATGTTGTTGTCAGGATGGATGTCAGCTTTCAGGCTGGACGTTGTTGTCAGGCTGGACGTTGTTGTCAGGATGGAGGTTGTTGTCAGGATGGATGTCAGTTATCAGGCTGGATGTTGTTGTCATGATGGATGTCAGTTATCAGGATGGATGTTGTTGTCATGATGGATGTCAGTTATCAAGATGGATTTTGTTGTCATGATGGATGTCAGCTTTCAGGCTGGACGTTGTTGTCAGGCTGGACGTTGTTGTCAGGCTGGACGTTGTTGTCAGGATGGAGGTTGTTGTCATGATGGATGTCAGTTATCAGGCTGGATGTTTTTGTCAGGATGGATGTCAGTTATCAGGCTGGATGTTGTTGTCAGGATGGATGTCAGTTTTCAGGCTGGATGTTGTTGTCAGGATGGATGTCAGCTTTCAGGCTGGACGTTGTTGTCAGGCTGGACGTTGTTGTCAGGATGGAGGTTGTTGTCAGGATGGATGTCAGTTATCAGGCTGGATGTTGTTGTCATGATGGATGTCAGTTATCAGGCTGGATGTTGTTGTCATGATGGATGTCAGTTATCAGGCTGTATGTTGTGTCAGGATGGATGTCAGCTACCAAGATGGATGTTGTTGTCAGGATGGATGTCAGTTATCAGGCTGGATGTTGTTGTCAGGATGGATGTCAGTTATCAGTCTGGATGTTGTTGTCAGGATGGATGTCAGTTATCAGGCTGGATGTTGTTGTCATGATGGATTTCAGATATCAGGCTGGATGTTGTTGTCAGGATAGATGTCAGCTACCAGGCTGGATGTTTTTGTCAGGATGGATGTCAGTTATCAGGCTGGATGTTGTTGTCAGGATGGATGTCAGTTATCAGGCTGGATGTTTTTGTCAGGACGGATGTCAGTTATCAGGCTGGATGTTGTTGTCAGGATGGATGTCAGTTTTCAGGCTGGATGTTGTTGTCAGGATGGATGTCAGTTATCAGGCTGGATGTTGTTGTCAGGATGGATGTCAGTTATCAGGCTGGATGTTTTTGTCAGGACGGATGTCAGTTATCAGGCTGGATGTTGTTGTCAGGATGGATGTCAGCTTTCAGGCTGGACGTTGTTGTCAGGATGGAGGTTGTTGTCAGGATGGAGGTTGTTGTCAGGATGGATGTCAGTTTTCAGGCTGGACGTTGTTGTCAGGCTGGATGTTGTTGTCAGGATGGATGTCAGTTTTCAGGCTGGACGTTGTTGTCAGGCTGGACGTTGTTGTCAGGATGGAGGTTGTTGTCAGGATGGATGTCAGCTTTCAGGCTGGACGTTGTTGTCAGGATGGATGTCAGTTATCAGGCTGGATGTTTTTGTCAGGATGGATGTCAGTTATCAGGCTGGATGTCGTTGTCAGGATGGATGTCAAATATCAGGCTGGATGTTGTTGTCAGGATGGATGTCAGTTATCAAGCTGGATGTCGTTGTCAGGATGGATGTCAGCTTTCAGACTGGACGTTGTTGTCAGGATGGATGTCAGTTATCAGGCTGGATGTTGTTGTCAGGACGGATTCAGTTATCAGGCTGGATGTTGTTGTCAGGATGGATGTCAGTTATCAGGCTGGATGTTTTTGTCAGGATGGATGTCAGTTATCAGGCTGGATGTTTTTGTCAGGACGGATGTCAGTTATCAGGCTGGATGTTTTTGTCAGGATGGATGTCAGTTATCAAGATGGATGTTGTTGTCAGGACGGATGTCAGTTATCAGGCTGGATGTTGTTGTCAGGATGGAGGTCAGTTGTTAGGCTGGATGTTGGTTGTCAGGATGGATGTCAGCTATCAGGCTGGATGTTGTTGTCAGGCTGGATGCTGTTGTCAGGATGGATGTCCGTTATCAGGCTGGATGTTGGTTGTCAGGATGGATGTCAGCTATCAGGCTGGATGTTGTTGCCAGGATGGATGTCAGCTATCAAGGTGGATGTTGTTGTCAGGCTGGATGTTGTTGCCAGGATGGATGTCAGCTATCAAGATGGATGTTGTTGTCATGATGGATGTCAGTTATCAGGCTGGATGTTGTTGTCAGGACGGATGTCAGCTATCAGGCTGGATGTTGTTGCCAGGATGGATGTCAGTTATCAGGCTGGATGTTGTTGTCAGGATGGATGTCAGTTATCAGGCTGTATGTTGTGTCAGGATGGATGTCAGCTACCAAGATGGATGTTGTTGTCAGGATGGATGTCAGTTATCAGGCTGGATGTTGTTGTCAGGATGGATGTTGTTGTCAGGATGGATGTCAGCTATCAAGATGGATGTTGTTGTCAGGATGGATGTCAGCTATCAGGCTGGATGTTGTTGTCAGGATGGATGTCAGCTATCAAGATGGATGTTGTTGTCAGGATGGATGTAAGCTATCAGGCTGGATGTTTTTGTCAGGACGGATGTCAGTTATCAGGCTGGATGTTGTTGTCAGGACGGATGTCAGTTTTCAGGCTGGATGTTGTTTTCAGGCTGGATGTTGTTGTCAGGATGGATGTCAGCTTTCAGGCTGGACGTTGTTGTCAGGATGGAGGTTGTTGTCAGGATGGAGGTTGTTGTCAGGATGGATGTCAGTTTTCAGGCTGGATGTTGTTGTCAGGATGGATGTCAGCTTTCAGGCTGGACGTTGTTGTCAGGCTGGACGTTGTTGTCAGGATGGAGGTTGTTGTCAGGATGGATGTCAGTTATCAGGCTGGATGTTGTTGTCATGATGGATGTCAGTTATCAGGATGGATGTTGTTGTCATGATGGATGTCAGTTATCAAGATGGATTTTGTTGTCATGATGGATGTCAGCTTTCAGGCTGGACGTTGTTGTCAGGCTGGACGTTGTTGTCAGGCTGGACGTTGTTGTCAGGATGGAGGTTGTTGTCATGATGGATGTCAGTTATCAGGCTGGATGTTTTTGTCAGGATGGATGTCAGTTATCAGGCTGGATGTTGTTGTCAGGATGGATGTCAGTTTTCAGGCTGGATGTTGTTGTCAGGATGGATGTCAGCTTTCAGGCTGGACGTTGTTGTCAGGCTGGACGTTGTTGTCAGGATGGAGGTTGTTGTCAGGATGGATGTCAGTTATCAGGCTGGATGTTGTTGTCATGATGGATGTCAGTTATCAGGCTGGATGTTGTTGTCATGATGGATGTCAGTTATCAGGCTGTATGTTGTGTCAGGATGGATGTCAGCTACCAAGATGGATGTTGTTGTCAGGATGGATGTCAGTTATCAGGCTGGATGTTGTTGTCAGGATGGATGTCAGTTATCAGTCTGGATGTTGTTGTCAGGATGGATGTCAGTTATCAGGCTGGATGTTGTTGTCATGATGGATTTCAGATATCAGGCTGGATGTTGTTGTCAGGATAGATGTCAGCTACCAGGCTGGATGTTTTTGTCAGGATGGATGTCAGTTATCAGGCTGGATGTTGTTGTCAGGATGGATGTCAGTTATCAGGCTGGATGTTTTTGTCAGGACGGATGTCAGTTATCAGGCTGGATGTTGTTGTCAGGATGGATGTCAGTTTTCAGGCTGGATGTTGTTGTCAGGATGGATGTCAGTTATCAGGCTGGATGTTGTTGTCAGGATGGATGTCAGTTATCAGGCTGGATGTTTTTGTCAGGACGGATGTCAGTTATCAGGCTGGATGTTGTTGTCAGGATGGATGTCAGCTTTCAGGCTGGACGTTGTTGTCAGGATGGAGGTTGTTGTCAGGATGGAGGTTGTTGTCAGGATGGATGTCAGTTTTCAGGCTGGACGTTGTTGTCAGGCTGGATGTTGTTGTCAGGATGGATGTCAGTTTTCAGGCTGGACGTTGTTGTCAGGCTGGACGTTGTTGTCAGGATGGAGGTTGTTGTCAGGATGGATGTCAGCTTTCAGGCTGGACGTTGTTGTCAGGATGGATGTCAGTTATCAGGCTGGATGTTTTTGTCAGGATGGATGTCAGTTATCAGGCTGGATGTCGTTGTCAGGATGGATGTCAAATATCAGGCTGGATGTTGTTGTCAGGATGGATGTCAGTTATCAAGCTGGATGTCGTTGTCAGGATGGATGTCAGCTTTCAGACTGGACGTTGTTGTCAGGATGGATGTCAGTTATCAGGCTGGATGTTGTTGTCAGGACGGATTCAGTTATCAGGCTGGATGTTGTTGTCAGGATGGATGTCAGTTATCAGGCTGGATGTTTTTGTCAGGATGGATGTCAGTTATCAGGCTGGATGTTTTTGTCAGGACGGATGTCAGTTATCAGGCTGGATGTTTTTGTCAGGATGGATGTCAGTTATCAAGATGGATGTTGTTGTCAGGACGGATGTCAGTTATCAGGCTGGATGTTGTTGTCAGGATGGAGGTCAGTTGTTAGGCTGGATGTTGGTTGTCAGGATGGATGTCAGCTATCAGGCTGGATGTTGTTGTCAGGCTGGATGCTGTTGTCAGGATGGATGTCCGTTATCAGGCTGGATGTTGGTTGTCAGGATGGATGTCAGCTATCAGGCTGGATGTTGTTGCCAGGATGGATGTCAGCTATCAAGGTGGATGTTGTTGTCAGGCTGGATGTTGTTGCCAGGATGGATGTCAGCTATCAAGATGGATGTTGTTGTCATGATGGATGTCAGTTATCAGGCTGGATGTTGTTGTCAGGACGGATGTCAGCTATCAGGCTGGATGTTGTTGCCAGGATGGATGTCAGATATCAGGCTGGATGTTGTTGTCAGGATAGATGTCAGTTATCAGGCTGGATGTTTTTGTCAGGATGGATGTCAGTTATCAGGCTGGATGTTGTTGTCAGGATGGATGTCAGATATCAGGCTGGATGTTGTTGTCAGGCTGGATGTTGTTGTCAGGATGGATGTCAGCTTTCAGGATGGATGTTTTTGTCAGGATGGATGTCAGTTATCAGGCTGGATGTTGTTGTCAGGATGGATGTCAGTTATCAGGCTGGATGTTGGTTGTCAGGATGGATGTCAGCTATCAGGCTGGATGTTGTTGTCAGGCTGGATGTTGTTGTCAGGATGGATGTCCGTTATCAGGCTGGATGTTGGTTGTCAGGATGGATGTCAGCTATCAGGCTGGATGTTGTTGCCAGGATGGATGTCAGCTATCAAGGTGGATATTGTTGTCATGATGGATGTCAGTTATCAGGCTGGATGTTGTTGTCAGGACGGATGTCAGATATCAGGCTGGATGTTGTTGTCAGGATAGATGTCAGCTATCAGGATGGATGTTTTTGTCAGGATGGATGTCAGTTATCAGGCTGGATGTTGTGTCAGGATGGATGTCAGTTATCAGGCTGGATGTTGTTGTCAGGATGGATGTCAGTTATCAAGATGGATTTTGTTGTCATGATGGATGTCAGCTATCAGGCTGGATGTTGTTGTCAGGATGGATGTCAGTTATCAAGATGGATGTTTGTTGTCAGGACGGATGTCAGCTATCAGGCTGGATGTTGTTGTCAGGATGGATTTCAGTTATCAGGCTGGATGTTGTTGTCAGGATGGATGTTTGCTTTCAGGCTGGACGTTGTTGTCATGATGGATGTCAGTTATCAGGCTGGATGTTGTTGTCAGGATGGATGTCAGTTATCAGGCTGTATGTTGTGTCAGGATGGATGTCAGCTACCAAGATGGATGTTGTTGTCAGGATGGATGTCAGTTATCAGGCTGGATGTTGTTGTCAGGATGGATGTCAGCTATCAGGCTGGATGTTGTTGTCAGGATGGATGTCAGCTATCAGGCTGGATGTTTTTGTCAGGATGGATGTCAGCTATCAAGATGGATGTTGTTGTCAGGATGGATGTCAGCTATCAGGCTGGATGTTGTTGTCAGGATGGATGTCAGCTATCAAGATGGATGTTGTTGTCAGGATGGATGTAAGCTATCAGGCTGGATGTTTTTGTCAGGACGGATGTCAGTTATCAGGCTGGATGTTGTTGTCAGGACGGATGTCAGTTTTCAGGCTGGATGTTGTTTTCAGGCTGGATGTTGTTGTCAGGATGGATGTCAGCTTTCAGGCTGGACGTTGTTGTCAGGATGGAGGTTGTTGTCAGGATGGAGGTTGTTGTCAGGATGGATGTCAGTTTTCAGGCTGGATGTTGTTGTCAGGATGGATGTCAGCTTTCAGGCTGGACGTTGTTGTCAGGCTGGACGTTGTTGTCAGGATGGAGGTTGTTGTCAGGATGGATGTCAGTTATCAGGCTGGATGTTGTTGTCATGATGGATGTCAGTTATCAGGATGGATGTTGTTGTCATGATGGATGTCAGTTATCAAGATGGATTTTGTTGTCATGATGGATGTCAGATTTCAGGCTGGACGTTGTTGTCAGGCTGGACGTTGTTGTCAGGCTGGACGTTGTTGTCAGGATGGATGTCAGTTATCAGGCTGGATGTTTTTGTCAGGATGGATGTCAGTTATCAGGCTGGATGTTGTTGTCAGGATGGATGTCAGTTTTCAGGCTGGATGTTGTTGTCAGGATGGATGTCAGCTTTCAGGCTGGACGTTGTTGTCAGGCTGGACGTTGTTGTCAGGATGGAGGTTGTTGTCAGGATGGATGTCAGTTATCAGGCTGGATGTTGTTGTCATGATGGATGTCAGTTATCAGGCTGGATGTTGTTGTCATGATGGATGTCAGTTATCAGCTGTATGTTGTGTCAGGATGGATGTCAGCTACCAAGATGGATGGTGTTGTCAGGATGGATTTCAGTTATCAGGCTGGATGTTGTTGTCAGGATGGATGTCAGTTATCAGTCTGGATGTTGTTGTCAGGATGGATGTCAGTTATCAGGCTGGATGTTGTTGTCATGATGGATTTCAGATATCAGGCTGGATGTTGTTGTCAGGATAGATGTCAGCTACCAGGCTGGATGTTTTTGTCAGGATGGATGTCAGTTATCAGGCTGGATGTTGTTGTCAGGATGGATGTCAGTTATCAGGCTGGATGTTTTTGTCAGGACGGATGTCAGTTATCAGGCTGGATGTTGTTGTCAGGATGGATGTCAGTTTTCAGGCTGGATGTTGTTGTCAGGATGGATGTCAGCTTTCAGGCTGGACGTTGTTGTCAGGATGGAGGTTGTTGTCAGGATGGAGGTTGTTGTCAGGATGGATGTCAGTTTTCAGGCTGGACGTTGTTGTCAGGCTGGACGTTGTTGTCAGGATGGAGGTTGTTGTCAGGATGGATGTCAGCTTTCAGGCTGGACGTTGTTGTCAGGATGGATGTCAGTTATCAGGCTGGATGTTTTTGTCAGGATGGATGTCAGTTATCAGGCTGGATGTCGTTGTCAGGATGGATGTCAAATATCAGGCTGGATGTTGTTGTCAGGATGGATGTCAGTTATCAAGCTGGATGTCGTTGTCAGGATGGATGTCAGCTTTCAGACTGGACGTTGTTGTCAGGATGGATGTCAGTTATCAGGCTGGATGTGGTTGTCAGGACGGATTCAGTTATCAGGCTGGATGTTGTTGTCAGGATGGATGTCAGTTATCAGGCTGGATGTTTTTGTCAGGATGGATGTCAGTTATCAGGCTGGATGTTTTTGTCAGGACGGATGTCAGTTATCAAGATGGATGTTGTTGTCAGGATGGATGTCAGTTATCAGGCTGGATGTTGTTGTCAGGACGGATGTCAGTTATCAGGCTGGATGTTTTTGTCAGGATGGATGTCAGTTATCAAGATGGATGTTGTTGTCAGGACGGATGTCAGTTATCAGGCTGGATGTTGTTGTCAGGATGGAGGTCAGTTGTTAGGCTGGATGTTGTTGTCAGGATGGATGTCAGTTATCAGGCTGGATGTTGGTTGTCAGGATGGATGTCAGCTATCAGGCTGGATGTTGTTGTCAGGCTGGATGTTGTTGTCAGGATGGATGTCCGTTATCAGGCTGGATGTTGGTTGTCAGGATGGATGTCAGCTATCAGGCTGGATGTTGTTGTCAGGATGGATGTCAGCTATCAGGCTGGATGTTGTTGCCAGGATGGATGTCAGCTATCAAGGTGGATGTTGTTGTCAGGCTGGATGTTGTTGCCAGGATGGATGTCAGCTATCAAGATGGATGTTGTTGTCATGATGGATGTCAGTTATCAGGCTGGATGTTGTTGTCAGGACGGATGTCAGCTATCAGGCTGGATGTTGTTGCCAGGATGGATGTCAGATATCAGGCTGGATGTTGTTGTCAGGATAGATGTCAGTTATCAGGCTGGATGTTTTTGTCAGGATGGATGTCAGTTATCAGGCTGGATGTTGTTGTCAGGATGGATGTCAGATATCAGGCTGGATGTTGTTGTCAGGCTGGATGTTGTTGTCAGGATGGATGTCAGCTTTCAGGATGGATGTTTTTGTCAGGATGGATGTCAGTTATCAGGCTGGATGTTGTTGTCAGGATGGATGTCAGTTATCAGGCTGGATGTTGGTTGTCAGGATGGATGTCAGCTATCAGGCTGGATGTTGTTGTCAGGCTGGATGTTGTTGTCAGGATGGATGTCCGTTATCAGGCTGGATGTTGGTTGTCAGGATGGATGTCAGCTATCAGGCTGGATGTTGTTGCCAGGATGGATGTCAGCTATCAAGGTGGATGTTGTTGTCATGATGGATGTCAGTTATCAGGCTGGATGTTGTTGTCAGGACGGATGTCAGATATCAGGCTGGATGTTGTTGTCAGGATAGATGTCAGCTATCAGGATGGATGTTTTTGTCAGGATGGATGTCAGTTATCAGGCTGGATGTTGTTGCCAGGATGGATGTCAGCTATCAAGGTGGATGTTGTTGTCAGGCTGGATGTTGTTGCCAGGATGGATGTCAGCTATCAAGATGGATGTTGTTGTCATGATGGATGTCAGTTATCAGGCTGGATGTTGTTGTCAGGACGGATGTCAGCTATCAGGCTGGATGTTGTTGCCAGGATGGATGTCAGATATCAGGCTGGATGTTGTTGTCAGGATAGATGTCAGTTATCAGGCTGGATGTTTTTGTCAGGATGGATGTCAGTTATCAGGCTGGATGTTGTTGTCAGGATGGATGTCAGATATCAGGCTGGATGTTGTTGTCAGGCTGGATGTTGTTGTCAGGATGGATGTCAGCTTTCAGGATGGATGTTTTTGTCAGGATGGATGTCAGTTATCAGGCTGGATGTTGTTGTCAGGATGGATGTCAGTTATCAGGCTGGATGTTGGTTGTCAGGATGGATGTCAGCTATCATGCTGGATGTTGTTGTCAGGCTGGATGTTGTTGTCAGGATGGATGTCCGTTATCAGGCTGGATGTTGGTTGTCAGGATGGATGTCAGCTATCAGGCTGGATGTTGTTGCCAGGATGGATGTCAGCTATCAAGGTGGATGTTGTTGTCATGATGGATGTCAGTTATCAGGCTGGATGTTGTTGTCAGGATGGATGTCAGTTTTCAGGCTGGATGTTGTTGTCAGGATGGATGTCAGCTTTCAGGCTGGACGTTGTTGTCAGGATGGAGGTTGTTGTCAGGATGGAGGTTGTTGTCAGGATGGATGTCAGTTTTCAGGCTGGACGTTGTTGTCAGGCTGGACGTTGTTGTCAGGATGGAGGTTGTTGTCAGGATGGATGTCAGCTTTCAGGCTGGACGTTGTTGTCAGGATGGATGTCAGTTATCAGGCTGGATGTGGTTGTCAGGACGGATTCAGTTATCAGGCTGGATGTTGTTGTCAGGATGGATGTCAGTTATCAGGCTGGATGTTTTTGTCAGGATGGATGTCAGTTATCAGGCTGGATGTTTTTGTCAGGACGGATGTCAGTTATCAAGATGGATGTTGTTGTCAGGATGGATGTCAGTTATCAGGCTGGATGTTGTTGTCAGGACGGATGTCAGTTATCAGGCTGGATGTTTTTGTCAGGATGGATGTCAGTTATCAAGATGGATGTTGTTGTCAGGCCGGGTGTCAGTTATCAAGCTGGATGTTGTTGTCAGGATGGAGGTCAGTTGTTAGGCTGGATGTTGTTGTCAGGATGGATGTCAGTTATCAGGCTGGATGTTGGTTGTCAGGATGGATGTCAGCTATCAGGCTGGATGTTGTTGTCAGGCTGGATGTTGTTGTCAGGATGGATGTCCGTTATCAGGCTGGATGTTGGTTGTCAGGATGGATGTCAGCTATCAGGCTGGATGTTGTTGTCAGGATGGATGTCAGCTATCAGGCTGGATGTTGTTGCCAGGATGGATGTCAGCTATCAAGGTGGATGTTGTTGTCAGGCTGGATGTTGTTGCCAGGATGGATGTCAGCTATCAAGATGGATGTTGTTGTCATGATGGATGTCAGTTATCAGGCTGGATGTTTTTGTCAGGACGGATGTCAGCTATCAGGCTGGATGTTGTTGCCAGGATGGATGTCAGATATCAGGCTGGATGTTGTTGTCAGGATAGATGTCAGTTATCAGGCTGGATGTTTTTGTCAGGATGGATGTCAGTTATCAGGCTGGATGTTGTTGTCAGGATGGATGTCAGATATCAGGCTGGATGTTGTTGTCAGGCTGGATGTTGTTGTCAGGATGGATGTCAGCTTTCAGGATGGATGTTTTTGTCAGGATGGATGTCAGTTATCAGGCTGGATGTTGTTGTCAGGATGGATGTCAGTTATCAGGCTGGATGTTGGTTGTCAGGATGGATGTCAGCTATCAGGCTGGATGTTGTTGTCAGGCTGGATGTTGTTGTCAGGATGGATGTCCGTTATCAGGCTGGATGTTGGTTGTCAGGATGGATGTCAGCTATCAGGCTGGATGTTGTTGCCAGGATGGATGTCAGCTATCAAGGTGGATGTTGTTGTCATGATGGATGTCAGTTATCAGGCTGGATGTTGTTGTCAGGACGGATGTCAGATATCAGGCTGGATGTTGTTGTCAGGATAGATGTCAGTTATCAGGATGGATGTTTTTGTCAGGATGGATGTCAGTTATCAGGCTGGATGTTGTTGTCAGGATAGATGTCAGCTATCAGGATGGATGTTTTTGTCAGGATGGATGTCAGTTATCAGGCTGGATGTTGTTGCCAGGATGGATGTCAGCTATCAAGGTGGATGTTGTTGTCAGGCTGGATGTTGTTGCCAGGATGGATGTCAGCTATCAAGATGGATGTTGTTGTCATGATGGATGTCAGTTATCAGGCTGGATGTTGTTGTCAGGACGGATGTCAGCTATCAGGCTGGATGTTGTTGCCAGGATGGATGTCAGATATCAGGCTGGATGTTGTTGTCAGGATAGATGTCAGTTATCAGGCTGGATGTTTTTGTCAGGATGGATGTCAGTTATCAGGCTGGATGTTGTTGTCAGGATGGATGTCAGATATCAGGCTGGATGTTGTTGTCAGGCTGGATGTTGTTGTCAGGATGGATGTCAGCTTTCAGGATGGATGTTTTTGTCAGGATGGATGTCAGTTATCAGGCTGGATGTTGTTGTCAGGATGGATGTCAGTTATCAGGCTGGATGTTGGTTGTCAGGATGGATGTCAGCTATCAGGCTGGATGTTGTTGTCAGGCTGGATGTTGTTGTCAGGATGGATGTCCGTTATCAGGCTGGATGTTGGTTGTCAGGATGGATGTCAGCTATCAGGCTGGATGTTGTTGCCAGGATGGATGTCAGCTATCAAGGTGGATGTTGTTGTCAGGATGGATGTCCGTTATCAGGCTGGATGTTGGTTGTCAGGATGGATGTCAGCTATCAGGCTGGATGTTGTTGCCAGGATGGATGTCAGCTATCAAGGTGGATGTTGTTGTCATGATGGATGTCAGTTATCAGGCTGGATGTTGTTGTCAGGACGGATGTCAGATATCAGGCTGGATGTTGTTGTCAGGATAGATGTCAGCTATCAGGATGGATGTTTTTGTCAGGATGGATGTCAGTTATCAGGCTGGATGTTGTTGCCAGGATGGATGTCAGCTATCAAGGTGGATGTTGTTGTCAGGCTGGATGTTGTTGCCAGGATGGATGTCAGCTATCAAGATGGATGTTGTTGTCATGATGGATGTCAGTTATCAGGCTGGATGTTGTTGTCAGGACGGATGTCAGCTATCAGGCTGGATGTTGTTGCCAGGATGGATGTCAGATATCAGGCTGGATGTTGTTGTCAGGATGGATGTCCGTTATCAGGCTGGATGTTGTTGTCAGGATGGATGTCAGTTATCAGGCTGGATGTTGGTTGTCAGGATGGATGTCAGCTATCAGGCTGGATGTTGTTGTCAGGCTGGATGTTGTTGTCAGGATGGATGTCCGTTATCAGGCTGGATGTTGGTTGTCAGGATAGATGTCAGCTATCAGGCTGGATGTTGTTGCCAGGATGGATGTCAGCTATCAAGGTGGATGTTGTTGTCAGGCTGGATGTTGTTGCCAGGATGGATGTCAGCTATCAAGATGGATGTTGTTGTCATGATGGATGTCAGTTATCAGGCTGGATGTTGTTGTCAGGACGGATGTCAGCTATCAGGCTGGATGTTGTTGCCAGGATGGATGTCAGATATCAGGCTGGATGTTGTTGTCAGGATAGATGTCAGTTATCAGGCTGGATGTTTTTGTCAGGATGGATGTCAGTTATCAGGCTGGATGTTGTTGTCAGGATGGATGTCAGATATCAGGCTGGATGTTGTTGTCAGGCTGGATGTTGTTGTCAGGATGGATGTCAGCTTTCAGGATGGATGTTTTTGTCAGGATGGATGTCAGTTATCAGGCTGGATGTTGTTGTCAGGATGGATGTCAGTTATCAGGCTGGATGTTGGTTGTCAGGATGGATGTCAGCTATCAGGCTGGATGTTGTTGTCAGGCTGGATGTTGTTGTCAGGATGGATGTCCGTTATCAGGCTGGATGTTGGTTGTCAGGATGGATGTCAGCTATCAGGCTGGATGTTGTTGCCAGGATGGATGTCAGCTATCAAGGTGGATGTTGTTGTCATGATGGATGTCAGTTATCAGGCTGGATGTTGTTGTCAGGACGGATGTCAGATATCAGGCTGGATGTTGTTGTCAGGATAGATGTCAGCTATCAGGATGGATGTTTTTGTCAGGATGGATGTCAGTTATCAGGCTGGATGTTGTTGTCAGGATAGATGTCAGTTATCAGGCTGGATGTTGTTGTCAGGACGGATGTCAGTTATCAGGCTGGATGTTGTTGTCAGGACGGATGTCAGATATCAGGCTGGATGTTTTTGTCAGGATGGATGTCAGTTATCAGGCTGGATGTTTTTGTCAGGATGGATGTCAGATATCAGGCTGGATGTTGTTGTCAGGATAGATGTCAGCTATCAGGATGGATGTTTTTGTCAGGATGGATGTCAGTTATCAGGCTGGATGTTTTTGTCAGGATGGTAGTCAGCTATCAGGATGGATGTTGTTGTCAGGATGGATGTCAGATATCAGGCTGGATGTTGTTGTCAGGATGGATGTCAGTTATCAGGCTGGATGTTGTTGTCAGGATGGATGTCAGCTTTCAGGATGGATGTTTTTGTCAGGATGGATGTCAGTTATCAGGATGGATGTCAGCTTTCAGGCTGGACGTTGTTGTCAGGACGGATGTCAGTTATCAGGCTGGATGTTGTTGTCAGGACGGATGTCAGTTATCAGGCTGGATGTTGTTGTCAGGATGGATGTCAGTTATCAGGCTGGATGTTGTTGTCATGATGGATTTCAGATATCAGGCTGGATGTTGTTGTCAGGATAGATGTCAGCTACCAAGATGGATGTTGTTGTCAGGATGGATGTCAGCTTTCAGGATGGATGTTTTTGTCAGGATGGATGTCAGCTATCAGGCTGGATGTTGTTGTCAGGATGGATGTCAGTTATCAGGCTGGATGTTGTTGCCAGGATGGATGTCAGATATCAGGCTGGATGTTGTTGTCAGGATAGATGTCAGCTTTCAGGATGGATGTTTTTGTCAGGATGGATGTCAGTTATCAGGCTGGATGTTTTTGTCAGGATGGATGTCAGCTATCAGGATGGATGTTGTTGTCAGGATGGATGTCAGATATCAGGCTGGATGTTGTTGTCAGGATGGATGTCAGTTATCAGGCTGGATGTTGTTGTCAGGATGGATGTCAGTTATCAGGCTGGATGTTGTTGTCAGGATGGATGTCAGCTTTCAGGCTGGATGTTGTTGTCAGGATGGATGTTGTTGTCATGATGGATTTCAAATATCAGACTGGATGTTGTTGTCAGGATAGATGTCAGCTACCAAGATGGATGTTGTTGTCAGGATGGATGTTGTTGTCAGGATGGATGTCAGCTTTCAGGATGGATGTTTTTGTCAGGATGGATGTCAGCTATCAGGCTGGATGTTGTTGTCAGGATGGATGTCAGTTATCAGGCTGGATGTTGGTTGTCAGGATGGATGTCAGTTATCAGGCTGGATGTTGTTGCCAGGATGGATGTCAGCTATCAAGATGGATGTTGTTGTCAGGCTGGATGTTGTTGTAAGGATAGATGTCAGCTATCAGGCTGGATGTTGTTGTAAGGATAGATGTCAGCTATCAGGCTGGATGTTGTAAGGATAGATGTCAGCTACCAAGATGGATGTTGTTGTCAGGATGGATGTCAGCTTTCAGGATGGATGTTTTTGTCAGGATGGATGTCAGATATCAGGCTGGATGTTGTTGTCAGGATGGATGTCAGCTTTCAGGATGGATGTTTTTGTCAGGATGGATGTCAGCTATCAGGCTGTATGTTGTTGTCAGGCTGGATGTTGTTGTCAAGATGGATGTCAGTTATCAGGCTGGATGTTGTTGTCAGGATGGATGTCAGCTATCAGGTTGGATGTTTTTGTTAGGATGGATGTCAGTTAACAGGCTGGATGTTGTTGCCAGGATGGATGTCAGCTATCAGGTTGGATGTTTTTGT
Source organism: Lampris incognitus (assembly GCF_029633865.1). NCBI lineage: Eukaryota > Metazoa > Chordata > Actinopteri > Lampriformes > Lampridae > Lampris > Lampris incognitus. The sequence goes on from NC_079225.1 coordinate 49,205,241, forward strand.
TAGGATGGATGTCAGTTAACAGGCTGGATGTTGTTGTCAGGATGGATGTCAGCTATCAGGCTGGATGTTGTTGTCAGGATGGATGTCAGTTATCAGGATGGATGTTTTTGTCAGGGTGGATGTCAGTTATCAGGCTGGGTGTCGTTGTCAGGATGGATGTTAGTTATCAGGCTGGATGTTGTTGTCAGGATGGATGTCAGTTATCAGGATGGATGTTGTTGTCAGGATGGATGTCAGCTATCAGGCTGGATGTTGTTGTCAGGATGGATGTCAGTTATCAGGCTGGATGTTGTTGTCAGGATGGATGTCAGTTATCAGGCTGGATGTTGTTGTCAGGATGGATGTCAGCTATCAGGCTGGATGTTTTTGTTAGGATGGATGTCAGTTATCAGGATGGATGTCAGATATCAGGCTGGATGTTGTTGTCAGGATGGATGTCAGCTATCAGGCTGGATGTTGTTGTCAGGACGGATGTCAGTTTTCAGGCTGGATGTTGGTTGTCAGGATGGATGTCAGCTATCAAGATGGATGTTGTTGTCAGGCTGGATGTTGTTGTCAGGATGGATGTCAGCTATCAGGCTGGATGTTGTTGTCAGGATGGATGTCAGTTATCAGGATGGATGTTGTTGTCAGGATGGATGTCAGTTATCAGGATGGATGTTGTTGTCAGGATGGATGTCAGCTATCAGGCTGGATGTTTTTGTTAGGATGGATGTTGTTGTCAGGATGGATGTCAGTTATCAGGATGGATGTCAGATATCAGGCTGGATGTTGTTGTCAGGGGGTCCTCCCTATAGTCCCCGGGTCCTATAGTCCCCGGGTCCTATGTTTCCCGCTTTGTATGAGACCGGGGAATATCGGACCTTTTTGTATACAGAGGGCCCTATATTCCCCACTTTTCCCCAAAAGGGTCCTATGTTCCCCGTTTTGTTTGTGCAGGGGAACATAGGACCTTTCTTTATAAATAGGGTCCTGTGTTCCCCGTTTTGTTTGTGCAGGGGACCATAGGACCTTTCTTTATAAATAGGGTCCTATGTTCCCCTAGGGCCCCCGGGGAACATAGGACCCTATTTATAAAGAAAGGTCCTATGGTCCCCGGTCAGCAGGTTTGACGCTGTTTGGCGCAAAAAGTGCATTTTCAGTAATGCATTATTTAGGGCAGATTATTAAGAAGACAATGAATCATACGATTTCTATTTTTATATCACAAAAACGAATTCACAAAGTCCAGGTTGGCTAAAGTATGTGGAAACTTTCCACACTAAACCAATGTCAACTTATTAGGCTATAGCCTATATTTGGGTACATAACCCACCCCGGTAGTTCTCTGATATTTATGCGTGAAATGTGTCACTTATCGAGGAAAATGCGCCTCGCCGAGGAGGTGAGCTGGCTCGTCTGTGTCTGAATGTAATATAGTAAGCCTATGCTCCTTGGGCAATTGTACCCAGGCGTAGCTCAGTCGGTAGAGCTCTCGCCTATGGATCGCAAGGTCGTGAGTTTGATCCCGGGTGCCGCCAACTCAGCGTATGAGTAGCACATTGTGCGAGAAGTGCTGGGAGCTGAGGGTAGGTGTTGTGTTCCGTCCTCAGCAGTCCATCTCCCAGAGGTCTAGTGCATTGTACCAGGGATAGTAGACTCCTGCGTAAGCTGGCTGATACCGACAATAGGCCAATTCCCACCCACTTCTTCTATGTTCGCTAGAAAGCCGTCGTTCCCATCATAACCACACCAGCTTATTGGGAAAAGCATCTGACAGATATTAGATAGAAACCATCTGCTCAGTAAGGCCCTTTAAGCATCATAATTGTAATGATAATAATAATAACATAATAATAATGACAATAATAATAATAATAATAATAGCCTAATAATAATAATAATAATGATGATGATGATGATAATAATAATAATAATAATAATAATATAGCCTTATATTAGAAATGCTAAAAATTGGATAATTGAAATATGTATAATTATAAAGTAGGCTAATATAGCATGGTAATAACAATAAAATAATAACAATATCTGCCTGGTCTCTTAAGCTTCTAAGATGCTGTATGCTACAGAAACAACGGGACATAGGCCTAGGCTAATGAATACGCCTTTTTGACAAAATATGAATGAAAGGCTAATCAGCAACGCTAAAGCTGAATCACAAAACACATATTGCTCGAAAAATAATTTATAAATAGCCAAAAGCACACATGATTTCGAGTTTGGAAATATTTAAAACTTGTCGTGGATGTGTGGTCATCTGCACGCGAGTTCCCTGGTGTTCTAAATCACATGATCAAAATTCACCAATGTCTAAACCGCCCGCCAACTTGCAACAGTTTGCAACAATCGGTTGTTATCGGTGATGACTCGTGGACTCACTGTCATGTGCTTACTAGCCTACAAGAAGACAAACAATGGCGATAGTTATGGATGGTGATCGAGGGGGCAAAGTGTTGGTACATGAGAACTTCAGATATCAGAAGCACCGCACCAATCAAGACACCATTAGATGGAGGTGCTGGAGGTGGAACTGTAGAGTGCCACTGATCACAAATAGATTTGAAGTGGAGGACGTGGATGCTAACATTATGGTGCACGATGTTGGGGAACACGTGCATCCCCCTGACGGAGAAATGGTGCACCGTGCAGAATTCCGACAGGGGGTGATTGCAGAAGTTGCGAGGGAGCCAACAGTCCCAATCAGAAGGATCTATAATGCGCAAAGGGCCCTGCAGCATCGGCAACGTCAAATCCAAGGTGGCGGCGACAGACCACCACCACAAGGATTCCAGTCTGTAAGGACTGTTATGGCCAGAGCACGCGCAGCAGTCACGCCCCCGATTCCAGCTACACTTGAGGACGTCGTCATCGAAGGTGCATGGGCTGAAACATGGGACAGGGAACAGTTCCTCCTGCACCAAGACAACGAGTGGGCTATCGCTGTGTTTGCCACAGAGGGAAACATCAGGAAGCTGCGAGGCTGGGGAACCGTATATATGGATGCAACGTTCAGAACGTGCCCTCGCCCCTTCAACCAAGTTTTTACAGTACTTGGAAACATGCATGGCTTCGTTAGCCCTCTTGTGCATGCGCTGATGGGCCAGCGCACAATTGGGCACTACCGACAGGTGCTCGATTGCATCAAACGGGAAACCAGGAGGATTACGCAGCACCACTGGGCACCTCAAAAGGTCATATGCGACTTTGAACAGGCGCTTATCAAGGCGCTGGAAACAGAACTTCCAAGGGCACAAGTGAGTGGATGCTACTTCCATTTCAGCCAAGCCCTGTGGAAGAGGGTGCAAAGACTTGGACTGACTACTGCATTCCGGGATGACCTTCAGTTGGCAGCAGTCATCCGCAAGGTGATGGCACTCGGCCACCTACCACTGGACACAGTTCAAGACCACTTCGCCCTGCTCGTTCACCACCCGGACACGAGGCGCGTCCAGCGGGACCATCCAGAGCTGCATGGCTTCCTGCAGTATGTCGGGAACACATACGTCCACGATGGAGCCCTCTTCCCACATCCAGTGTGGAAGGTCTACGCACGCAACATGGAGCAAAGGACCAACAACCACGTTGAGTGTAAGTGACTAAGACTTATTTTCTGATTTATTGAATAATCAGCGAACGGACTTTATTTTTGATGTGTGGCCCATAACACGCTTAACATTTTCATGCGACACCACAGAAGCGTGCAGGCTATGATAACGTAGGCCAATTGTATGATTATGGTTGTGTAAATTAGGCTATACTGTTTTTAGTCGATTATTTGTATCATTATTTAAAAAAAATAATATAGCATCGGTGTAGGACTCACAGTCAACCATTGCTTTGGATACTCTTAAAGCTTGATGAATCTACATTGTTTCCATCAATTAGCTGTGGAATTCACCATAGGCTATGTGTTTAACTTTCATTTTAAAAATCAGTTTAACACAATCCAGCATAATTTTTGGAGGTCTACATCACACAAAGGCCTACACTCCTAAAGCTGTATTATGCATTCATGTTTATCAAGCCACTGTCAACATGTTCAGCATATTCACATGTCTTTAACAGTTTACATGATTAACCTCTTGTTTTTGTTTCTGTAGCTTATCATCGCACTCTAAATGATGCGGTCCAAGTGCGCCACCCATCCCTTTGGATGTTTCTGCGCCACATTAAGGACCAGCAAACCCTGGCAGAGGAAAGGCTGGAGATGGCGGAGCGAGGAGATGCTCCCCCAAGGCGGAAGCCCAAGTGGAGGAGGTTGGAGGCCCGTCTCCTGCGGCTCAAGGGTCAACTGGATGCTGGTCACAGAGATGTGGAATCATATTGGAGGGCTGTAAGCCACCACATTTTCAGATAGGCTGAGTAGAGGTTTTAGCCCCTCTTTGTTGAGTAGCCTAATGGGCTAGGACTACTCATTTTGCTTTTTTGAAGAAGAAAAAAGCCTTAAGGTTAGGCTAGTTAGGCCTTGGAGATTTTTGTTTTAGACCATGCCTTTTCTGGGGGGCTTCTGCCATAGACCAACCCTTTTTCAGCCAAGCTTTTACTAGAAGCATTTTGTTATTAATAGCCTATTATCAGTGTTACTATTGATAGTATTATGCCTGTAATTGTTATTTGTTATTAGGCCTCTTTTATAATTAGGCTATTATTATTATCATTATTATTATTATTAAAGAAGAACATCAAAGGATATAAGGTAGCACTCATCAAATAAAAAAAAAAAGACACAATTCTCTATTTTACCATTTCATTGTTTGGCATCAGTCATTAACTTGGCCGGGTGGTCTTCTTCAGAAACCTTAATGACTGATGCCAAACAATAAAATGGTGAAATAGAGGACAGGACTGCCTCTGGTATTTCTTTACCATTTGGTGAGTGTTACCTTACATCCTCTGATGTTCGTCTTTGATTCATGTTTTTGGTTTAGCACCTCCACAAGCCTTTACTTTTTGAGAAGCACATATTATTATTATTATTATTAGGCAATTAGCCTATTGTGTAAGGTAGGCGGCCCCTGTTGATGGATACTTTGTGCTGGTCCTAAATTCCAAGTCCTGGTCTAAGTTCTCTGCCTCAAAAGTTCATCATTAAAGTCTTTTTGAAAGAAAGTCTGCCAAGTGATTTAATATGGAAAACGAACTGCAAAGTAACAAGAAAGTGGCTGAAGTGTCCAGTGCTGTGCAAACTGGACTCTGAGCGAAGGTGGAAATGGCTACTGGTTATACTGGTAGGCGGGCCTACTGCAAGACAAACTTGCGTTGATTGCCGACTGTCCATGCTGAGCCGGAGAGCCAACTAACTAGGCCTACTGCAGTAAATATTGGTAAGAAATAACAATAAAGCAAATTACAGCCTCCTCTATAGGCCCAATGTGGATACGCACTCAAGGTGGCCTGCGATATACAACAGCCAACAATGGGAATACGGCCTCATTTAATCAGCGGAGGAATACTAGATGGTCGTAGCCTACAACTCAGCCATGACCCAGGGTTTTATTGTTTTGGACCCGTTAAGGAAATAATTTGCAAAAAGGGTTCTGAGTTCCCCGGTTTGTTCCTCGATTGGCAATAGCGGGGAATATAGGACCCTTTATTTGGAAAAAGGTCCTATGTTCCCCTGGAAACAGCGGGAAATATAGGACCCTTTATTTGGAAAAAGGTCCTATGTTCCCCTGGAAACAGTGGGGAATATAGGACCCTTTATTTGGAAAAAGGTCCTATGTTCCCCTGGAAACAGTGGGGAATATAGGACCCTTTATTTGGAAAAAGGTCCAATGTTCCCCTGGAAACAGCGGGGAATATAGGACCCTTTATTTGGAAAAAGGTCCTATGTTCCCCTGGAAACAGCGGGAAATATAGGACCCTTTATTTGGAAAAAGGTCCTATGTTCCCCTGGAAACAGTGGGGAATATAGGACCCTTTATTTGGAAAAAGGTCCTATGTTCCCCTGGAAACAGTGGGGAATATAGGACCCTTTATTTGGAAAAAGGTCCAATGTTCCCCTGGAAACAGCGGGGAATATAGGACCCTTTATTTGGAAAAAGGTCCTATGTTCCCCTGGAAACAGCGGGGAATATAGGACCCTTTATTTGGAAAAAGGTCCTATGTTCCCCTGGAAACAGCGGGGAATATAGGACCCTTTATTTGGAAAAAGGTCCTATGTTCCCCTGGATACAGTGGGGAATATAGGACGCTTTATTTGGAAAAAAGTCCTATGTTCCCCTGGAAACAGTGGGGAATATAGGACGCTTTATTTGGAAAAAAGTCCTATGTTCCCCTGGAAACAGTGGGGAATATAGGACCCTTTATTTGGAAAAAGGTCCTATGTTCCCCTGGAAACAGCGGGGAATATAGGACCCTTTATTTGGAAAAAGGTCCTATGTTCCCCTGGAAACAGCGGGGAATATAGGACCCTTTATTTGGAAAAAGGTCCTATGTTCCCCTGTAAACAGCGGGGAATATAGGACCCTTTATTTGGAAAAAGGTCCTATGTTCCCCTGGAAACAGCGGGGAATATAGGACCCTTTATTTGGAAAAAGGTCCTATGTTCCCCTGGAAACAGCGGGGAATATAGGACCCTTTATTTGGAAAAAAGTCCTATGTTCCCCTGGAAACAGCGGGGAATATAGGACCCTTTATTTGGAAAAAGGTCCTATGTTCCCCTGGAAACAGCGGGGAATATAGGACCCTTTATTTGGAAAAAGGTCCAATGTTCCCCTGGAAACAGCGGGGAATATAGGACCCTTTATTTGGAAAAAGGTCCTATGTTCCCCTGGAAACAGCGGGGAATATAGGACCCTTTATTTGGAAAAAGGTCCTATGTTCCCCTGGAAACAGCGGGGAATATAGGACCCTTTATTTGGAAAAAGGTCCTATGTTCCCCTGGAAACAGCGGGGAATATAGGACCCTTTATTTGGAAAAAGGTCCTATGTTCCCCTGGAAACAGCGGGGAATATAGGACGCTTTATTTGGAAAAAAGTCCTATGTTCCCCTGGAAACAGTGGGGAATATAGGACCCTTTATTTGGAAAAAGGTCCTATGTTCCCCTGGAAACAGCGGGGAATATAGGACCCTTTATTTGGAAAAAGGTCCTATGTTCCCCTGGAAACAGCGGGGAATATAGGACCCTTTATTTGGAAAAAGGTCCTATGTTCCCCTGGAAACAGCGGGGAATATAGGACCCTTTATTTGGAAAAAGGTCCTATGTTCCCCTGGAAACAGCGGGGAATATAGGACCCTTTATTTGGAAAAAGGTCCTATGTTCCCCTGGAAACAGCGGGGAATATAGGACGCTTTATTTGGAAAAAGGTCCTATGTTCCCCTGGAAACAGCGGGGAATATAGGACCCTTTATTTGGAAAAAGGTCCTATGTTCCCCTGGAAACAGCGGGGAATATAGGACCCTTTATTTGGAAAAAGGTCCAATGTTCCCCTGGAAACAGCGGGGAATATAGGACCCTTTATTTGGAAAAAGGTCCTATGTTCCCCTGGAAACAGCGGGGAATATAGGACCCTTTATTTGGAAAAAGGTCCTATGTTCCCCTGGAAACAGCGGGGAATATAGGACCCTTTATTTGGAAAAAGGTCCTATGTTCCCCTGGAAACAGCGGGGAATATAGGACCCTTTATTTGGAAAAAGGTCCTATGTTCCCCTGGAATCAGCGGGGAATATAGGACGCTTTATTTGGAAAAAAGTCCTATGTTCCCCTGGAAACAGTGGGGAATATAGGACCCTTTATTTGGAAAAAGGTCCTATGTTCCCCTGGAAACAGCGGGGAATATAGGACCCTTTATTTGGAAAAAGGTCCTATGTTCCCCTGGAAACAGCGGGGAATATAGGACCCTGTATTTGGAAAAAGGTCCTATGTTCCCCTGGAAACAGCGGGGAATATAGGACCCTTTATTTGGAAAAAGGTCCTATGTTCCCCTGGAAACAGCGGGGAATATAGGACCCTTTATTTGGAAAAAGGTCCTATGTTCCCCTGGAAACAGCGGGGAATATAGGACCCTTTATTTGGAAAAAGGTCCTATGTTCCCCTGGAAACAGCGGGGAATATAGGACCCTTTATTTGGAAAAAGGTCCTATGTTCCCCTGGAAACAGCGGGGAATATAGGACCCTTTATTTGGAAAAAGGTCCTATGTTCCCCTGGAAACAGCGGGGAATATAGGACCCTTTATTTGGAAAAAGGTCCTATGTTCCCCTGGAAACAGCGGGGAATATAGGACCCTTTATTTGGAAAAAGGTCCTATGTTCCCCTGGAAACAGCGGGGAATATAGGACGCTTTATTTGGAAAAAAGTCCTATGTTCCCCTGGAAACAGCGGGGAATATAGGACCCTTTATTTGGAAAAAGGTCCTATGTTCCCCTGGAAACAGCGGGGAATATAGGACCCTTTATTTGGAAAAAGGTCCAATGTTCCCCTGGAAACAGCGGGGAATATAGGACCCTTTATTTGGAAAAAGGTCCTATGTTCCCCTGGAAACAGCGGGGAATATAGGACCCTTTATTTGGAAAAAGGTCCTATGTTCCCCTGGAAACAGCGGGGAATATAGGACCCTTTATTTGGAAAAAGGTCCTATGTTCCCCTGGAAACAGCGGGGAATATAGGACCCTTTATTTGGAAAAAGGTCCTATGTTCCCCTGGAATCAGCGGGGAATATAGGACGCTTTATTTGGAAAAAAGTCCTATGTTCCCCTGGAAACAGTGGGGAATATAGGACCCTTTATTTGGAAAAAGGTCCTATGTTCCCCTGGAAACAGCGGGGAATATAGGACCCTTTATTTGGAAAAAGGTCCTATGTTCCCCTGGAAACAGCGGGGAATATAGGACCCTGTATTTGGAAAAAGGTCCTATGTTCCCCTGGAAACAGCGGGGAATATAGGACCCTTTATTTGGAAAAAGGTCCTATGTTCCCCTGGAAACAGCGGGGAATATAGGACCCTTTATTTGGAAAAAGGTCCTATGTTCCCCTGGAAACAGCGGGGAATATAGGACCCTTTATTTGGAAAAAGGTCCTATGTTCCCCTGGAAACAGCGGGGAATATAGGACCCTTTATTTGGAAAAAGGTCCTATGTTCCCCTGGAAACAGCGGGGAATATAGGACCCTTTATTTGGAAAAAGGTCCTATGTTCCCCTGGAAACAGCGGGGAATATAGGACCCTTTATTTGGAAAAAGGTCCTATGTTCCCCTGTAAACAGCGGGGAATATAGGACCCTTTATTTGGAAAAAGGTCCTATGTTCCCCTGGAAACAGCGGGGAATATAGGACCCTTTATTTGGAAAAAGGTCCTATGTTCCCCTGGAAACAGCGGGGAATATAGGACCCTTTTTCCAAAAGAGGGTTCTATGTTCCCCGGTGTCTATTGCAACGGGGATTATAGGACATTCTTAGGGGAAAACGGGGAATATGGGACCCTTTTTTTTCGAAAGGCTCCTATGTTCCCCGATCGGGGAACATAGGACCCGGGGACTATAGGCACGGCCCCGTTGTCAGGATGGATGAAAGAAAGGTGAATCAGGTCACCTGGACACAACGTTTACTGACAGAAACGTTTCATCATCATCTAAGTGACCTCTTCACTCACCTGACTGCAGGTGTCCCCACCCTTATAATCAACACAGTGACTGCAGGTGTCCCCACCCTTATAATCAACACAGTGACTGCAGGTGTCCCCACCCTTATAATCAACACAGTGACTGCAGGTGTCCCCACCCTTATAATCAACACAGTGACTGCAGGTGTCCCCACCCTTATAATCAACACAGTGACTGCAGGTGTCCCCACCCTTATAAACAACACAGTGACTGCAGGTGTCCCCACCCTTATAATCAACACAGTGACTGCAGGTGTCCCCACCCTTATAATCAACACAGTGACTGCAGGTGTCCCCACCCTTATAATCAACACAGTGACTGCAGGTGTCCCCACCCTTATAATCAACACAGTGACTGCAGGTGTCCCCACCCTTATAAACAACACAGTGACTGCAGGTGTCCCCACCCTTATAATCAACACAGTGACTGCAGGTATCCCCACCCTTATAATCAACAAAGTGACTGCAGGTGTCCCCACCCTTATAAACAACACAGTGACTGCAGGTGTCCCCACCCTTATAATCAACACAGTGACTGCAGGTGTCCCCACCCTAAACAATACAGTGACTGCAGGTGTCCCCACCCTTATAAACAACACAGTGACTGCAGGTGTCCCCACCCTTATAATCAACACAGTGACTGCAGCTGTCCCCACCCTAAACAATACAGTGACTGCAGGTGTCCCCACCCTTATAAACAACACAATGACTGCAGGTGTCCCCACCTTATAAACAATACAGTGACTGCAGGTGTCCCCACCCTTATAAACAACACAGTGACTGCAGGTGTCCCCACCCTTATAAACAACACAGTGACTGCAGGTGTCCCCACCCTTATAAACAACACAGTGACTGCAGGTGTCCCCACCCTTATAAACAACACAGTGACTGCAGGTGTCCCCACCCTTATAAACAATACAGTGACTGCAGGTGTCCCCACCCTTATAAACAATACAGTGACTGCAGGTGTCCCCACCCTTATAAACAACACAGTGACTGCAGGTGTCCCCACCCTTATAATCAACATAGTGACTGCAGGTGTCCCCACCCTTATAAACAATACAGTGACTGCAGGTGTCCCCACCCTTATAAACAATAGAGTGACTGCAGGTGTCCCCACCCTTATAAACAATACAGTGACTGCAGGTGTCCCCACCCTTATAATCAACACAGTGACTGCAGGTGTCCCCACCCTTATAATCAACACAGTGACTGCAGGTGTCCCCACCCTTATAAACAATACAGTGACTGCAGGTGTCCCCACCCTTATAATCAACACAGTGACTGCAGGTGTCCCCACCCTTATAATCAACACAGTGACTGCAGGTGTCCCCACCCTTATAATCAACACAGTGACTGCAGGTGTCCCCACCCTTATAATCAACACAGTGACTGCAGGTGTCCCCACCCTTATAATCAACACAGTGACTGCAGGTGTCCCCACCCTTATAAACAACACAGTGACTGCAGGTGTCCCCACCCTTATAATCAACACAGTGACTGCAGGTATCCCCACCCTTATAATCAACAAAGTGACTGCAGGTGTCCCCACCCTTATAAACAACACAGTGACTGCAGGTGTCCCCACCCTTATAATCAACACAGTGACTGCAGGTGTCCCCACCCTAAACAATACAGTGACTGCAGGTGTCCCCACCCTTATAAACAACACAGTGACTGCAGGTGTCCCCACCCTTATAATCAACACAGTGACTGCAGCTGTCCCCACCCTAAACAATACAGTGACTGCAGGTGTCCCCACCCTTATAAACAACACAGTGACTGCAGGTATCCCCACCTTATAAACAATACAGTGACTGCAGGTGTCCCCACCCTTATAAACAACACAGTGACTGCAGGTGTCCCCACCCTTATAAACAACACAGTGACTGCAGGTGTCCCCACCCTTATAAACAACACAGTGACTGCAGGTGTCCCCACCCTTATAAACAACACAGTGACTGCAGGTGTCCCCACCCTTATAAACAATACAGTGACTGCAGGTGTCCCCACCCTTATAAACAATACAGTGACTGCAGGTGTCCCCACCCTTATAAACAACACAGTGACTGCAGGTGTCCCCACCCTTATAATCAACATAGTGACTGCAGGTGTCCCCACCCTTATAAACAATACAGTGACTGCAGGTGTCCCCACCCTTATAAACAATAGAGTGACTGCAGGTGTCCCCACCCTTATAAACAATACAGTGACTGCAGGTGTCCCCACCCTTATAATCAACACAGTGACTGCAGGTGTCCCCACCCTTATAATCAACACAGTGACTGCAGGTGTCCCCACCCTTATAAACAATACAGTGACTGCAGGTGTCCCCACCCTTATAAACAACAAAGTGACTGCAGGTGTCCCCACCCTTATAATCAACATAGGGACTGCAGGTGTCCCCACCCTTATAAACAATACAGTGACTGCAGGTGTCCCCACCCTTACAAAAAATACAGTGACTGCAGGTGTCCCCACCCTTATAATCAACACAGTGACTGCAGCTGTCCCCACCCTTATAAACAATACAGTGACTGCAGGTGTCCCCACCCTTATAAACAACACAGTGACTGCAGGTGTCCCCACCCTAAACAATACAGTGACTGCAGGTGTCCCCACCCTACACAATACAGTGACTGCAGGTGTCCCCACCCTAAAAGATACAGTGACTGCAGGTGTCCCCACCCTTATAATCAACACAGTGACTGCAGGTGTCCCCACCCTTATAAACAACACAGTGACTGCAGGTGTCTCCACCCTTATAAACAACACAGTGACTGCAGGTGTCCCCACCCTTAAAAACAACACAGTGACTGCAGGTGTCCCCACCCTTATAAACAACACAGTGACTGCAGGTGTCCCCACCCTTATAAACAATACAGTGACTGCAGGTGTCCCCACCCTTATAATCAACACAGTGACTGCAGGTGTCCCCACCCTTATAAACAATACAGTGACTGCAGGTGTCCCCACCCTTATAAACAACACAGTGACTGCAGGTGTCCCCACCCTTATAATCAACACAGTGACTGCAGGTGTCCCCACCCTTATCATCAACACAGTGACTGCAGGTGTCCCCACCCTTATAAACAACACAGTGACTGCAGGTGTCCCCACCCTTATAAACAACACAGTGACTGCAGCTGTCCCCACCCTTATAAACAATACAGTGACTGCAGCTGTCCCCACCCTTATAAACAACACAGTGACTGCAGGTGTCCCCAACCTTATAAACAATACAGTGACTGCAGGTGTCCCCACCCTTATAAACAACACAGTGACTGCAGGTGTCCCCACCCTTATAATCAACACAGTGACTGCAGGTGTCCCCACCCTTATCATCAACACAGTGACTGCAGGTGTCCCCACCCTTATAAACAACACAGTGACTGCAGGTGTCCCCACCCTTATAAACAACACAGTGACTGCAGCTGTCCCCACCCTTATAAACAATACAGTGACTGCAGCTGTCCCCACCCTTATAAACAATACAGTGACTGCAGGTGTCCCCACCCTTATCAACAACACAGTGACTGCAGGTGTCCCCACCCTTATAAACAATACAATGACTGCAGGTGTCCCCACCCTTATAATCAACACAGTGACTGCAGGTGTCCCCACCCTTATAATCAACACAGTGACTGCAGCTGTCCCCACCCTTATAAACAATATAGTGACTGCAGGTGTCCCCACCCTTATAATCAACACAGTGACTGCAGGTGTCCCCACCCTTATAAACAACACAGTGACTGCAGGTGTCCCCACCCTTATAATCAACACAGTGACTGCAGCTGTCCCCACCCTTATAAACAATATAGTGACTGCAGGTGTCCCCACCCTTATAATCAACACAGTGACTGCAGGTGTCCCCACCCTTATAAACAACACAGTGACTGCAGGTGTCCCCACCCTAAACAATACAGTGACTGCAGGTGTCCCCACCCTTATAATCAACACAGTGACTGCAAGTGTCCCCACCCTTATAAACAACACAGTGACTGCAGGTGTCCCCACCCTTATAAACAACACAGTGACTGCAGGTGTCCCCACCCTTATAATCAACACAGTGACTGCAGGTGTCCCCACCCTTATAAACAACACAGTGACTGCAGGTGTCCCCACCCTAAACAATACAGTGACTGCAGGTGTCCCCACCCTTATAAACAACACAGTGACTGCAGGTGTCCCCACCCTTATAAACAACAGCGACTCCAGCTGTCCCCTCCCTTATAAACAACACAGTGACTGCAGGTGTCCCCACCCTTATAAACAACACAGTGACTGCAGGTGTCCCCACCCTTATAAACAACCCAGTGACTGCAGGTGTCCCCACCCTTATAAACAACAGTGACTCCAGCTGTCCCCACCCTTATAAACAACACAGTGACTGCAGCTGTCCGCACCCTTATAAACAACACAGTGACTGCAGGTGTCCCCACCCTTATAAACAACACAGTGACTCCAGCTGTCCCCACCCTTATAAACAATACAGTGACTGCAGGTGTCCCAAACCTTATAAACAATACAGTGACTGCAGGTGTCCCCACCCTTATAAACAATACAGTGACTGCAGGTGTCCCCACCCTAAACAATACAGTGACTGCAGGTGTCCCCACCCTAAACAATACAGTGACTGCAGGTGTCCCCACCCTAAACAACACAGTGACTGCAGGTGTCCCCACCCTTATAAACAACACAGTGACTGCAGGTGTCCCCACCCTTATAAACAACACAGTGACTGCAGGTGTCCCCACCCTTATAAACAACACAGTGACTGCAGGTGTCCCCACCCTTATAAACAACACAGTGACTGCAGGTGTCCCCACCCTTATAAACAACCCAGTGACTGCAGGTGTCCCCACCCTTATAAACAACAGTGACTCCAGCTGTCCCCACCCTTATAAACAACACAGTGACTGCAGGTGTCCCAAACCTTATAAACAATACAGTGACTGCAGGTGTCCCCACCCTAAACAATACAGTGACTGCAGGTGTCCCCACCCTAAACAATACAGTGACTGCAGGTGTCCCCACCCTAAACAACACAGTGACTGCAGGTGTCCCCACCCTTATAAACAACACAGTGACTGCAGGTGTCCCCACCCTTATAAACAATACAGTGACTGTAGGTGTCCCCACCCTTATAAACAACACAGTGACTGCAGGTGTCCCCACCCTTATAAACAACACAGTGACTGCAGGTGTCCCCACCCTTATAAACAACACAGTGACTGCAGGTGTCCCCACCCTTATAAACAATACAGTGACTGCACGTGTCCCCACCCTTATAAACAATACAGTCACTGCAGGTGTCCCCACCCTTATAATCAACATAGTGACTGCAGGTGTCCCCACCCTTATAAACAATACAGTGACTGCAGGTGTCCCCACCCTTACAAAAAATACAGTGACTGCAGGTGTCCCCACCCTTATAATCAACACAGTGACTGCAGCTGTCCCCACCCTTATAAACAACACAGTGACTGCAGGTGTCCCCACCCTTATAAACAATACAGTGACTGCAGGTGTGCCCACCCTAAACAATACAGTGACTGCAGGTGTCCCCACCCTAAACAATACAGTGACTGCAGGTGTCCCCACCCTAAACAACACAGTGACTGCAGGTGTCCCCACCCTAAACAACACAGTGACTGCAGGTGTCCCCACCCTTATAAACAACACAGTGACTGCAGGTGTCCCCACCCTTATAAACAATACAGTGACTGTAGGTGTCCCACCCTTATAAACAACACAGTGACTGCAGGTGTCCCCACCCCAAACAACACAGTGACTGCAGGTGTCCCCACCCTTATAAACAACACAGTGACTGCAGGTGTCCCCACCCTTATAAACAATACAGTGACTGCAGGTGTCCCCACCCTAAACAATACAGGGACTGCAGGTGTCCCCACCCTTATAAACAACACAGTGACTGCAGGTGTCCCCACCCTTATAATCAACACAGTGACTGCAGGTGTCCCCACCCTTATAATCAACACAGTGACTGCAGGTGTCCCCACCCTTATAATCAACACAGTGACTGCAGGTGTCCCCACCCTTATAATCAACACAGTGACTGCAGGTGTCCCCACCCTTATAAACAACACAGTGACTGCAGGTGTCCCCACCCTTATAATCAACACAGTGACTGCAGGTGTCCCCACCCTTATAATCAACACAGTGACTGCAGGTGTCCCCACCCTTATAATCAACACAGTGACTGCAGGTGTCCCCACCCTTATAATCAACACAGTGACTGCAGGTGTCCCCACCCTTATAAACAACACAGTGACTGCAGGTGTCCCCACCCTTATAATCAACACAGTGACTGCAGGTATCCCCACCCTTATAATCAACAAAGTGACTGCAGGTGTCCCCACCCTTATAAACAACACAGTGACTGCAGGTGTCCCCACCCTTATAATCAACACAGTGACTGCAGGTGTCCCCACCCTAAACAATACAGTGACTGCAGGTGTCCCCACCCTTATAAACAACACAGTGACTGCAGGTGTCCCCACCCTTATAATCAACACAGTGACTGCAGCTGTCCCCACCCTAAACAATACAGTGACTGCAGGTGTCCCCACCCTTATAAACAACACAATGACTGCAGGTGTCCCCACCTTATAAACAATACAGTGACTGCAGGTGTCCCCACCCTTATAAACAACACAGTGACTGCAGGTGTCCCCACCCTTATAAACAACACAGTGACTGCAGGTGTCCCCACCCTTATAAACAACACAGTGACTGCAGGTGTCCCCACCCTTATAAACAACACAGTGACTGCAGGTGTCCCCACCCTTATAAACAATACAGTGACTGCAGGTGTCCCCACCCTTATAAACAATACAGTGACTGCAGGTGTCCCCACCCTTATAAACAACACAGTGACTGCAGGTGTCCCCACCCTTATAATCAACATAGTGACTGCAGGTGTCCCCACCCTTATAAACAATACAGTGACTGCAGGTGTCCCCACCCTTATAAACAATAGAGTGACTGCAGGTGTCCCCACCCTTATAAACAATACAGTGACTGCAGGTGTCCCCACCCTTATAATCAACACAGTGACTGCAGGTGTCCCCACCCTTATAATCAACACAGTGACTGCAGGTGTCCGCACCCTTATAAACAATACAGTGACTGCAGGTGTCCCCACCCTTATAATCAACACAGTGACTGCAGGTGTCCCCACCCTTATAATCAACACAGTGACTGCAGGTGTCCCCACCCTTATAATCAACACAGTGACTGCAGGTGTCCCCACCCTTATAATCAACACAGTGACTGCAGGTGTCCCCACCCTTATAATCAACACAGTGACTGCAGGTGTCCCCACCCTTATAAACAACACAGTGACTGCAGGTGTCCCCACCCTTATAATCAACACAGTGACTGCAGGTATCCCCACCCTTATAATCAACAAAGTGACTGCAGGTGTCCCCACCCTTATAAACAACACAGTGACTGCAGGTGTCCCCACCCTTATAATCAACACAGTGACTGCAGGTGTCCCCACCCTAAACAATACAGTGACTGCAGGTGTCCCCACCCTTATAAACAACACAGTGACTGCAGGTGTCCCCACCCTTATAATCAACACAGTGACTGCAGCTGTCCCCACCCTAAACAATACAGTGACTGCAGGTGTCCCCACCCTTATAAACAACACAGTGACTGCAGGTATCCCCACCTTATAAACAATACAGTGACTGCAGGTGTCCCCACCCTTATAAACAACACAGTGACTGCAGGTGTCCCCACCCTTATAAACAACACAGTGACTGCAGGTGTCCCCACCCTTATAAACAACACAGTGACTGCAGGTGTCCCCACCCTTATAAACAACACAGTGACTGCAGGTGTCCCCACCCTTATAAACAATACAGTGACTGCAGGTGTCCCCACCCTTATAAACAATACAGTGACTGCAGGTGTCCCCACCCTTATAAACAACACAGTGACTGCAGGTGTCCCCACCCTTATAATCAACATAGTGACTGCAGGTGTCCCCACCCTTATAAACAATACAGTGACTGCAGGTGTCCCCACCCTTATAAACAATAGAGTGACTGCAGGTGTCCCCACCCTTATAAACAATACAGTGACTGCAGGTGTCCCCACCCTTATAATCAACACAGTGACTGCAGGTGTCCCCACCCTTATAATCAACACAGTGACTGCAGGTGTCCCCACCCTTATAAACAATACAGTGACTGCAGGTGTCCCCACCCTTATAAACAACAAAGTGACTGCAGGTGTCCCCACCCTTATAATCAACATAGGGACTGCAGGTGTCCCCACCCTTATAAACAATACAGTGACTGCAGGTGTCCCCACCCTTACAAAAAATACAGTGACTGCAGGTGTCCCCACCCTTATAATCAACACAGTGACTGCAGCTGTCCCCACCCTTATAAACAATACAGTGACTGCAGGTGTCCCCACCCTTATAAACAACACAGTGACTGCAGGTGTCCCCACCCTAAACAATACAGTGACTGCAGGTGTCCCCACCCTACACAATACAGTGACTGCAGGTGTCCCCACCCTAAAAGATACAGTGACTGCAGGTGTCCCCACCCTTATAATCAACACAGTGACTGCAGGTGTCCCCACCCTTATAAACAACACAGTGACTGCAGGTGTCTCCACCCTTATAAACAACACAGTGACTGCAGGTGTCCCCACCCTTAAAAACAACACAGTGACTGCAGGTGTCCCCACCCTTATAAACAACACAGTGACTGCAGGTGTCCCCACCCTTATAAACAATACAGTGACTGCAGGTGTCCCCACCCTTATAATCAACACAGTGACTGCAGGTGTCCCCACCCTTATAAACAATACAGTGACTGCAGGTGTCCCCACCCTTATAAACAACACAGTGACTGCAGGTGTCCCCACCCTTATAATCAACACAGTGACTGCAGGTGTCCCCACCCTTATCATCAACACAGTGACTGCAGGTGTCCCCACCCTTATAAACAACACAGTGACTGCAGGTGTCCCCACCCTTATAAACAACACAGTGACTGCAGCTGTCCCCACCCTTATAAACAATACAGTGACTGCAGCTGTCCCCACCCTTATAAACAACACAGTGACTGCAGGTGTCCCCAACCTTATAAACAATACAGTGACTGCAGGTGTCCCCACCCTTATAAACAACACAGTGACTGCAGGTGTCCCCACCCTTATAATCAACACAGTGACTGCAGGTGTCCCCACCCTTATCATCAACACAGTGACTGCAGGTGTCCCCACCCTTATAAACAACACAGTGACTGCAGGTGTCCCCACCCTTATAAACAACACAGTGACTGCAGCTGTCCCCACCCTTATAAACAATACAGTGACTGCAGCTGTCCCCACCCTTATAAACAATACAGTGACTGCAGGTGTCCCCACCCTTATCAACAACACAGTGACTGCAGGTGTCCCCACCCTTATAAACAATACAATGACTGCAGGTGTCCCCACCCTTATAATCAACACAGTGACTGCAGGTGTCCCCACCCTTATAATCAACACAGTGACTGCAGCTGTCCCCACCCTTATAAACAATATAGTGACTGCAGGTGTCCCCACCCTTATAATCAACACAGTGACTGCAGGTGTCCCCACCCTTATAAACAACACAGTGACTGCAGGTGTCCCCACCCTTATAATCAACACAGTGACTGCAGCTGTCCCCACCCTTATAAACAATATAGTGACTGCAGGTGTCCCCACCCTTATAATCAACACAGTGACTGCAGGTGTCCCCACCCTTATAAACAACACAGTGACTGCAGGTGTCCCCACCCTAAACAATACAGTGACTGCAGGTGTCCCCACCCTTATAATCAACACAGTGACTGCAAGTGTCCCCACCCTTATAAACAACACAGTGACTGCAGGTGTCCCCACCCTTATAAACAACACAGTGACTGCAGGTGTCCCCACCCTTATAATCAACACAGTGACTGCAGGTGTCCCCACCCTTATAAACAACACAGTGACTGCAGGTGTCCCCACCCTAAACAATACAGTGACTGCAGGTGTCCCCACCCTTATAAACAACACAGTGACTGCAGGTGTCCCCACCCTTATAAACAACAGCGACTCCAGCTGTCCCCTCCCTTATAAACAACACAGTGACTGCAGGTGTCCCCACCCTTATAAACAACACAGTGACTGCAGGTGTCCCCACCCTTATAAACAACCCAGTGACTGCAGGTGTCCCCACCCTTATAAACAACAGTGACTCCAGCTGTCCCCACCCTTATAAACAACACAGTGACTGCAGCTGTCCGCACCCTTATAAACAACACAGTGACTGCAGGTGTCCCCACCCTTATAAACAACACAGTGACTCCAGCTGTCCCCACCCTTATAAACAATACAGTGACTGCAGGTGTCCCAAACCTTATAAACAATACAGTGACTGCAGGTGTCCCCACCCTTATAAACAATACAGTGACTGCAGGTGTCCCCACCCTAAACAATACAGTGACTGCAGGTGTCCCCACCCTAAACAATACAGTGACTGCAGGTGTCCCCACCCTAAACAACACAGTGACTGCAGGTGTCCCCACCCTTATAAACAACACAGTGACTGCAGGTGTCCCCACCCTTATAAACAATACAGTGACTGTAGGTGTCCCCACCCTTATAAACAACACAGTGACTGCAGGTGTCCCCACCCTTATAAACAACACAGTGACTGCAGGTGTCCCCACCCTTATAAACAACACAGTGACTGCAGGTGTCCCCACCCTTATAAACAACCCAGTGACTGCAGGTGTCCCCACCCTTATAAACAACAGTGACTCCAGCTGTCCCCACCCTTATAAACAACACAGTGACTGCAGGTGTCCCAAACCTTATAAACAATACAGTGACTGCAGGTGTCCCCACCCTAAACAATACAGTGACTGCAGGTGTCCCCACCCTAAACAATACAGTGACTGCAGGTGTCCCCACCCTAAACAACACAGTGACTGCAGGTGTCCCCACCCTTATAAACAACACAGTGACTGCAGGTGTCCCCACCCTTATAAACAATACAGTGACTGTAGGTGTCCCCACCCTTATAAACAACACAGTGACTGCAGGTGTCCCCACCCTTATAAACAACACAGTGACTGCAGGTGTCCCCACCCTTATAAACAACACAGTGACTGCAGGTGTCCCCACCCTTATAAACAATACAGTGACTGCACGTGTCCCCACCCTTATAAACAATACAGTCACTGCAGGTGTCCCCACCCTTATAATCAACATAGTGACTGCAGGTGTCCCCACCCTTATAAACAATACAGTGACTGCAGGTGTCCCCACCCTTACAAAAAATACAGTGACTGCAGGTGTCCCCACCCTTATAATCAACACAGTGACTGCAGCTGTCCCCACCCTTATAAACAACACAGTGACTGCAGGTGTCCCCACCCTTATAAACAATACAGTGACTGCAGGTGTGCCCACCCTAAACAATACAGTGACTGCAGGTGTCCCCACCCTAAACAATACAGTGACTGCAGGTGTCCCCACCCTAAACAACACAGTGACTGCAGGTGTCCCCACCCTAAACAACACAGTGACTGCAGGTGTCCCCACCCTTATAAACAACACAGTGACTGCAGGTGTCCCCACCCTTATAAACAATACAGTGACTGTAGGTGTCCCACCCTTATAAACAACACAGTGACTGCAGGTGTCCCCACCCCAAACAACACAGTGACTGCAGGTGTCCCCACCCTTATAAACAACACAGTGACTGCAGGTGTCCCCACCCTTATAAACAATACAGTGACTGCAGGTGTCCCCACCCTAAACAATACAGGGACTGCAGGTGTCCCCACCCTTATAAACAACACAGTGACTGCAGGTGTCCCCACCCTAAACAATACAGTGACTGCAGGTGTCCCCACCCTAAACAATACAGTGACTGCAGGTGTCCCCACCTTATAAACAATCCAGTGACTGCAGGTGTCCCCACCCTTATAAACAATACAGTGACTGCAGGTGTCCCCACCTTATAAACAATACAGTGACTGCAGGTGTCCCCACCTTATAAACAATACAGTGACTGCAGGTGTCCCCACCCTAAACAATCCAGTGACTGCAGGTGTCCCCACCCTTATAAACAACACAGTGACTGCAGGTGTCCCCACCCTAAACAATCCAGTGACTGCAGGTGTCCCCACCCTTATAAACAACACAGTGACTGCAGGTGTCCCCACCCTTATAAACAATACAGTGACTGCAGGTGTCCCCACCCTTATAAACAACACAGTGACTGCAGGTGTCCCCACCCTTATAAACAATACAGTGACTGCAGGTGTCCCCACCCTTATAAACAACACAGTGACTGCAGGTGTCCCCACCCTAAACAATACAGTGACTGCAGGTGTCTCCACCCTTATAAACAACACAGTGACTGCAGGTGTCCCCACCCTTATAAACAATACAGTGACTGCAGGTGTCTCCACCCTTATAAACAATACAGTGACTGCAGGTGTCTCCACCCTTATAAACAACACAGTGACTGCAGGTGTCCCCACCCTTATAAACAATACAGTGACTGCGGGTGTCCCCACCCTTATAAACAACACAGTGACTGCAGGTGTCCCCACCCTTATAAACAACACAGTGACTGCAGGTGTCCCCACCCTTATAAACAATACATTGACTGCAGGTGTCCCCACCCTTATAAACAACACAGTGACTGCAGGTGTCCCCACCCTTATAAACAACACAGTGACTGCAGGTGTCCCCACCCTTATAATCAACACAGTGACTGCAGGTGTCCCCACCCTTATAAACAACACAGTGACTGCAGGTGTCCCCACCCTTATAAACAACACAGTGACTGCAGGTGTCCCCACCCTTATAAACAACACAGTGACTGCAGGTGTCCCCACCCTAAACAATACAGTGACTGCAGGTGTCCCCACCCTTATCAACAACACAGTGACTGCAGGTGTCCCCACCCTTATAAACAATACAGTGACTGCAGGTGTCCCCACCCTTATAAACAATACAGTGACTGCAGGTGTCCCCACCCTAAACAATACAGTGACTGCAGGTGTCCCCACCCTAAACAAAACAGTGACTGCAGGTGTCTCCACCCTTATAAACAACACAGTGACTGCAGCTGTCCCCACCCTTATAAACAACACAGTGACTGCAGGTGTCCCCACCCTAAACAATACAGTGACTGCAGGTGTCCCCACCCTAAACAAAACAGTGACTGCAGGTGTCTCCACCCTTATAAACAACACAGTGACTGCAGCTGTCCCCACCCTTATAAACAACACAGTGACTGCAGGTGTCCCCACCCTAAACAATACAGTGACTGCAGGTGTCCCCACCCTTATAAGCAATACAGTGACTGCAGGTGTCCCCACCCTTATAAACAACACAGTGACTGCAGGTGTCCCCACCCTTATAATCAACACAGTGACTGCAGGTGTCCCCACCCTAAACAATACAGTGACTGCAGGTGTCCCCACCCTTATAAACAATACAGTGACTGCAGGTGTCCCCACCCTAAACAATACAGTGACTGCAGGTGTCCCCACCCTTATAAACAACACAGTGACTGCAGGTGTCCCCACCCTAAACAATACAGTGACTGCAGGTGTCCCCACCCTTATAAACAATACAGTGACTGCAGGTGTCCCCACCCTAAACAATCCAGTGACTGCAGGTGTCCCCACCCTTATAAACAACACAGTGACTGCAGGTGTCCCCACCCTTATAAACAACACAGTGACTGCAGGTGTCCCCACCCTAAACAATACAGTGACTGCAGGTGTCTCCACCCTTATAAACAACACAGTGACTGCGGGTGTCCCCACCCTTATAAACAATACAGTGACTGCAGGTGTCCCCACCCTTATAAACAACACAGTGACTGCAGGTGTCCCCACCCTTATAAACAACACAGTGACTGCAGGTGTCCCCACCCTTATAAACAACAGTGACTCCAGCTGTCCCCTCCCTTATAAACAACACAGTGACTGCAGGTGTCTCCACCCTTATAAACAATACAGTGACTGTAGGTGTCCCCACCCTTATAATCAACACAGTGACTGCAGCTGTCCCCACCCTTATAAACAACACAGTGACTGCAGGTGTCCCCACCCTTATAAACAACACAGTGACTGCAGGTGTCTCCACCCTTATAAACAACACAGTGACTCCAGCTGTCCCCTCCCTTATAAACAACACAGTGACTGCAGGTGTCCCCACCCTTATAAACAATACAGTGACTGTAGGTGTCCCCACCCTTATAATCAACACAGTGACTGCAGCTGTCCCTACCCTTATAAACAACACAGTGACTGCAGGTGTCCCCACCCTTATAAACAACACAGTGACTGCAGGTGTCTCCACCCTTATAAACAACACAGTGACTCCAGCTGTCCCCACCCTTATAAACAATACAGTGACTGCAGGTGTCCCAAACCTTATAAACAATACAGTGACTGCAGGTGTCCCCACCCTAAACAATACAGTGACTGCAGGTGTCCCCACCCTTATAAACAATACAGTGACTGCAGGTGTCCCCACCCTAAACAATACAGTGACTGCAGGTGTCCCCACCCTAAACAATACAGTGACTGCAGGTGTCCCCACCCTAAACAACACAGTGACTGCAGGTGTCCCCACCTTATAAACAACACAGTGACTGCAGGTGTCCCCACCCTTGTAAACAACACAGTGACTGTAGGTGTCCCCACCCTTATAAACAATACAGTGACTGCAGGTGTCCCCACCCTTGTAAACAACACAGTGACTGCAGGTGTCCCCACCCTTATAAACAATACAGTGACTGTAGGTGTCCCACCCTTATAATCAACAGTGACTGCAGGTGTCCCCACCCTTATAAACAACACAGTGACTGCAGGTGTCCCCACCCTAAACAATACAGTGACTGCAGGTGTCCCCACCCTAAACAATACAGTGACTGCAGGTGTCCCCACCCTAAACAATACAGTGACTGCAGGTGTCCCCACCCTAAACAATACAGTGACTGCAGGTGTCCCCACCCTAAACAACACAGTGACTGCAGGTGTCCCCGTCTTATAAACAATACAGTGGCTGCAGGTGTCCCCACCCTAAACAACACAGTGACTGCAGGTGTCCCCACCCTTATAAACAATACAGTGACTGCAGGTGTCCCCACCCTTATAATCAACATAGTGACTGCAGGTGTCCCCACCCTTATAAACAATACAGTGACTGCAGGTGTCCCCACCCTTACAAAAAATACAGTGACTGCAGGTGTCCCCACCCTTATAATCAACACAGTGACTGCAGCTGTCCCCACCCTTATAAACAACACAGTGACTGCAGGTGTCCCCACCCTTATAAACAATACAGTGACTGCAGGTGTGCCCACCCTAAACAATACAGTGACTGCAGGTGTCCCCACCCTAAACAATACAGTGACTGCAGGTGTCCCCAGCCTTATAATAAACACAGTGACTGCAGGTGTCCCCACCCCAAACAACACAGTGACTGCAGGTGTCCCCACCCTTATAAACAACACAGTGACTGCAGGTGTCCCCACCCTTATAAACAACACAGTGACTGCAGGTGTCCCCACCCTTATAAACAATACAGTGACTGCAGGTGTCCCCACCCTAAACAATACAGGGACTGCAGGTGTCCCCACCCTTATAAACAACACAGTGACTGCAGGTGTCCCCACCCCAAACAACACAGTGACTGCAGGTGTCCCCACCCTTATAAACAACACAGTGACTGCAGGTGTCCCCACCCTAAACAATACAGTGACTGCAGGTGTCCCCACCCTAAACAATACAGTGACTGCAGGTGTCCCCACCTTATAAACAATACAGTGACTGCAGGTGTCCCCACCTTATAAACAATACAGTGACTGCAGGTGTCCCCACCTTATAAACAATACAGTGACTGCAGGTGTCCCCACCCTAAACAATCCAGTGACTGCAGGTGTCCCCACCCTTATAAACAACACAGTGACTGCAGGTGTCCCCACCCTAAACAATCCAGTGACTGCAGGTGTCCC
Source organism: Lampris incognitus (assembly GCF_029633865.1). Classification (NCBI taxonomy): domain Eukaryota; kingdom Metazoa; phylum Chordata; class Actinopteri; order Lampriformes; family Lampridae; genus Lampris; species Lampris incognitus. The sequence continues at coordinate 49,230,892 of NC_079225.1, forward strand.
CACCCTTATAAACAACACAGTGACTGCAGGTGTCCCCACCCTTATAAACAATACAGTGACTGCAGGTGTCCCCACCCTTATAAACAACACAGTGACTGCAGGTGTCCCCACCCTTATAAACAATACAGTGACTGCAGGTGTCCCCACCCTTATAAACAACACAGTGACTGCAGGTGTCCCCACCCTAAACAATACAGTGACTGCAGGTGTCTCCACCCTTATAAACAACACAGTGACTGCAGGTGTCCCCACCCTTATAAACAATACAGTGACTGCAGGTGTCTCCACCCTTATAAACAATACAGTGACTGCAGGTGTCTCCACCCTTATAAACAACACAGTGACTGCAGGTGTCCCCACCCTTATAAACAATACAGTGACTGCGGGTGTCCCCACCCTTATAAACAACACAGTGACTGCAGGTGTCCCCACCCTTATAAACAACACAGTGACTGCAGGTGTCCCCACCCTTATAAACAATACATTGACTGCAGGTGTCCCCACCCTTATAAACAACACAGTGACTGCAGGTGTCCCCACCCTTATAAACAACACAGTGACTGCAGGTGTCCCCACCCTTATAAACAACACAGTGACTGCAGGTGTCCCCACCCTTATAAACAACACAGTGACTGCAGGTGTCCCCACCCTTATAATCAACACAGTGACTGCAGGTGTCCCCACCCTTATAAACAACACAGTGACTGCAGGTGTCCCCACCCTTATAAACAACACAGTGACTGCAGGTGTCCCCACCCTTATAAACAACACAGTGACTGCAGGTGTCCCCACCCTAAACAATACAGTGACTGCAGGTGTCCCCACCCTTATCAACAACACAGTGACTGCAGGTGTCCCCACCCTAAACAATACAGTGACTGCAGGTGTCCCCACCCTAAACAAAACAGTGACTGCAGGTGTCTCCACCCTTATCAACAACACAGTGACTGCAGGTGTCCCCACCCTAAACAATACAGTGACTGCAGCTGTCCCCACCCTTATAAACAACACAGTGACTGCAGGTGTCCCCACCCTAAACAATACAGTGACTGCAGGTGTCCCCACCCTAAACAAAACAGTGACTGCAGGTGTCTCCACCCTTATAAACAACACAGTGACTGCAGCTGTCCCCACCCTTATAAACAACACAGTGACTGCAGGTGTCCCCACCCTAAACAATACAGTGACTGCAGGTGTCCCCACCCTTATAAGCAATACAGTGACTGCAGGTGTCCCCACCCTTATAAACAACACAGTGACTGCAGGTGTCCCCACCCTTATAATCAACACAGTGACTGCAGGTGTCCCCACCCTAAACAATACAGTGACTGCAGGTGTCCCCACCCTTATAAACAATACAGTGACTGCAGGTGTCCCCACCCTAAACAATACAGTGACTGCAGGTGTCCCCACCCTTATAAACAACACAGTGACTGCAGGTGTCCCCACCCTAAACAATACAGTGACTGCAGGTGTCCCCACCCTTATAAACAATACAGTGACTGCAGGTGTCCCCACCCTAAACAATCCAGTGACTGCAGGTGTCCCCACCCTTATAAACAATACAGTGACTGCAGGTGTCCCCACCCTTATAAACAACACAGTGACTGCAGGTGTCCCCACCCTAAACAATACAGTGACTGCAGGTGTCTCCACCCTTATAAACAACACAGTGACTGCGGGTGTCCCCACCCTTATAAACAATACAGTGACTGCAGGTGTCCCCACCCTTATAAACAACAGTGACTCCAGCTGTCCCCTCCCTTATAAACAATACAGTGACTGCAGGTGTCTCCACCCTTATAAACAATACAGTGACTGTAGGTGTCCCCACCCTTATAATCAACACAGTGACTGCAGCTGTCCCCACCCTTATAAACAACACAGTGACTGCAGGTGTCCCCACCCTTATAAACAACACAGTGACTGCAGGTGTCTCCACCCTTATAAACAACACAGTGACTCCAGCTGTCCCCTCCCTTATAAACAACACAGTGACTGCAGGTGTCCCCACCCTTATAAACAATACAGTGACTGTAGGTGTCCCCACCCTTATAATCAACACAGTGACTGCAGCTGTCCCCACCCTTATAAACAACACAGTGACTGCAGGTGTCCCCACCCTTATAAACAACACAGTGACTGCAGGTGTCTCCACCCTTATAAACAACACAGTGACTCCAGCTGTCCCCACCCTTATAAACAATACAGTGACTGCAGGTGTCCCAAACCTTATAAACAATACAGTGACTGCAGGTGTCCCCACCCTAAACAATACAGTGACTGCAGGTGTCCCCACCCTTATAAACAATACAGTGACTGCAGGTGTCCCCACCCTAAACAATACAGTGACTGCAGGTGTCCCCACCCTAAACAATACAGTGACTGCAGGTGTCCCCACCCTAAACAACACAGTGACTGCAGGTGTCCCCACCTTATAAACAACACAGTGACTGCAGGTGTCCCCACCCTTGTAAACAACACAGTGACTGTAGGTGTCCCCACCCTAAACAATACAGTGGCTGCAGGTGTCCCCACCCTAAACAATACAGTGGCTGCAGGTGTCCCCACCCTTATAAACAATACAGTGACTGCAGGTGTCCCCACCCTAAACAACACAGTGACTGCAGGTGTCCCCACCCTTATAAACAATACAGTGACTGCAGGTGTCCCCACCCTAAACAACACAGTGACTGCAGGTGTCCCCACCTTATAAACAATACAGTGACTGCAGGTGTCCCCACCCTAAACAATCCAGTGACTGAAGGTGTCCCCACCCTTATAAACAATACAGTGACTGCAGGTGTCCCCACCCTAAACAATCCAGTGACTGCAGGTGTCCCCACCCTTATAAACAACACAGTGACTGCAGGTGTCCCCACCCTTAAAAACAACACAGTGACTGCAGGTGTCCCCACCCTTATAAACAATACAGTGACTGCAGGTGTCCCCACCCTTATAAACAATACAGTGACTGCAGGTGTCCCCACCCTAAACAATCCAGTGCCTGCAGGTGTCCCCACCCTTATAAACAACACAGTGACTGCAGATGTCCCCACCCTTATAAACAATACAGTGACTGCAGGTGTCCCCACCCTTATAAACAACACAGTGACTGCAGGTGTCCCCACCCTAAACAATACAGTGACTGCAGGTGTCCCCACCCTTATCAACAACACAGTGACTGCAGGTGTCCCCACCCTAAACAATACAGTGACTGCAGGTGTCCCCACCCTAAACAAAACAGTGACTGCAGGTGTCTCCACCCTTATCAACAACACAGTGACTGCAGGTGTCCCCACCCTAAACAATACAGTGACTGCAGGTGTCCCCACCCTAAACAAAACAGTGACTGCAGGTGTCTCCACCCTTATAAACAACACAGTGACTGCAGCTGTCCCCACCCTTATAAACAACACAGTGACTGCAGGTGTCCCCACCCTAAACAATACAGTGACTGCAGGTGTCCCCACCCTAAACAAAACAGTGACTGCAGGTGTCTCCACCCTTATAAACAACACAGTGACTGCAGCTGTCCCCACCCTTATAAACAACACAGTGACTGCAGGTGTCCCCACCCTAAACAATACAGTGACTGCAGGTGTCCCCACCCTTATAAGCAATACAGTGACTGCAGGTGTCCCCACCCTTATAAACAACACAGTGACTGCAGGTGTCCCCACCCTTATAATCAACACAGTGACTGCAGGTGTCCCCACCCTAAACAATACAGTGACTGCAGGTGTCCCCACCCTTATAAACAATACAGTGACTGCAGGTGTCCCCACCCTAAACAATACAGTGACTGCAGGTGTCCCCACCCTTATAAACAACACAGTGACTGCAGGTGTCCCCACCCTAAACAATACAGTGACTGCAGGTGTCCCCACCCTTATAAACAATACAGTGACTGCAGGTGTCCCCACCCTAAACAATCCAGTGACTGCAGGTGTCCCCACCCTTATAAACAATACAGTGACTGCAGGTGTCCCCACCCTTATAAACAACACAGTGACTGCAGGTGTCCCCACCCTAAACAATACAGTGACTGCAGGTGTCTCCACCCTTATAAACAACACAGTGACTGCGGGTGTCCCCACCCTTATAAACAATACAGTGACTGCAGGTGTCCCCACCCTTATAAACAACACAGTGACTGCAGGTGTCCCCACCCTTATAAACAACACAGTGACTGCAGGTGTCCCCACCCTTATAAACAACAGTGACTCCAGCTGTCCCCTCCCTTATAAACAACACAGTGACTGCAGGTGTCTCCACCCTTATAAACAATACAGTGACTGTAGGTGTCCCCACCCTTATAATCAACACAGTGACTGCAGCTGTCCCCACCCTTATAAACAACACAGTGACTGCAGGTGTCCCCACCCTTATAAACAACACAGTGACTGCAGGTGTCTCCACCCTTATAAACAACACAGTGACTCCAGCTGTCCCCTCCCTTATAAACAACACAGTGACTGCAGGTGTCCCCACCCTTATAAACAATACAGTGACTGTAGGTGTCCCCACCCTTATAATCAACACAGTGACTGCAGCTGTCCCCACCCTTATAAACAACACAGTGACTGCAGGTGTCCCCACCCTTATAAACAACACAGTGACTGCAGGTGTCTCCACCCTTATAAACAACACAGTGACTCCAGCTGTCCCCACCCTTATAAACAATACAGTGACTGCAGGTGTCCCAAACCTTATAAACAATACAGTGACTGCAGGTGTCCCCACCCTAAACAATACAGTGACTGCAGGTGTCCCCACCCTTATAAACAATACAGTGACTGCAGGTGTCCCCACCCTAAACAATACAGTGACTGCAGGTGTCCCCACCCTAAACAATACAGTGACTGCAGGTGTCCCCACCCTAAACAACACAGTGACTGCAGGTGTCCCCACCTTATAAACAACACAGTGACTGCAGGTGTCCCCACCCTTGTAAACAACACAGTGACTGTAGGTGTCCCCACCCTAAACAATACAGTGGCTGCAGGTGTCCCCACCCTAAACAATACAGTGGCTGCAGGTGTCCCCACCCTTATAAACAATACAGTGACTGCAGGTGTCCCCACCCTAAACAACACAGTGACTGCAGGTGTCCCCACCCTTATAAACAATACAGTGACTGCAGGTGTCCCCACCCTAAACAACACAGTGACTGCAGGTGTCCCCACCTTATAAACAATACAGTGACTGCAGGTGTCCCCACCCTAAACAATCCAGTGACTGAAGGTGTCCCCACCCTTATAAACAATACAGTGACTGCAGGTGTCCCCACCCTAAACAATCCAGTGACTGCAGGTGTCCCCACCCTTATAAACAACACAGTGACTGCAGGTGTCCCCACCCTTAAAAACAACACAGTGACTGCAGGTGTCCCCACCCTTATAAACAATACAGTGACTGCAGGTGTCCCCACCCTTATAAACAATACAGTGACTGCAGGTGTCCCCACCCTAAACAATCCAGTGCCTGCAGGTGTCCCCACCCTTATAAACAACACAGTGACTGCAGATGTCCCCACCCTTATAAACAATACAGTGACTGCAGGTGTCCCCACCCTTATAAACAATACAGTGACTGCAGGTGTCCCCACCCTTATAAACAATACAGTGGTATAATGACCCAAATCAATGATCAGAGATGGGTATTTTCGAAACATCGCGTCTCAGTTCCTTTCAAACCTCAGACTAGTTATGCCAGACTGACAGGTGGATTGGTGCAGCATCAGCAGTAATGTGGACGTTGTACCAGACCGTTGTGGTGAAGAGGGAGCTGAGCAGGAAGGCAAAGCTCTGCAGTCAGTCTTGGTTCCACCCCTCACCTATGGTCATGAGCTTTGGGTGGTGACTGAAAGGGTGAGATGGTTGATACAAGCGGCTGAAATGAGTTTCCTCCGTAGGGTGTCTGGGCTCAGCCTTAGAGATAGGGTGAGGAGCTCGGACATCCGGAGGGAGCTCGTAGGAGAGCCGCTGCTCCTTCACGCCGAAAGGAGCCAGTTGAGGTGGTTTGGGCATCTGATTAGGATGCCTCCTGGGCGCATTCCTTTGGAGGTTTTCCGGGCACAGCCAACTGGGAGGAGACCCGGGTAGACCCAGAACTCGCTGGAGGGACTACATGTCCAATCTGGCCTGGGAACGTCTTGGGATCCCCCAGGAGGAGCTGGAAGGTGTTGCTGGAGAGAGGGACGTCTGGAGGGCCCTACTTAGCTTGCTGCTGCCGTGACCCGACCCCGGGGAGGAGGCGGCGGCTGATGATGATGATGATGATGATGAGATGAGATATTGTTTTTTTATTGGCAGCTCACTCAGGTTAACGTAGCTATATTCGTGATCTCGAACGTTAGCTTAGCAGGCTTAGCTGACACGTTACGACTAGTAGGGCATACTGTAACGACCACGGACGAATACTCGAGAACCGCCACAGCCGGGACGCGAACCCGCATCTCCTGCACCGCGGGCGACAACCTTAACCAGTCGACTAAAGGATCCGACCCAGAAGCCACGGGCTACCGAGCTTATTGCTCCGTGCTCGTTACAATACGTTTGTTAGAGATCGGCTGTAGTTTAGTCACAATTGGGAATTGTGCTCCTGACACAAGATTAAATGAGAGAAAAAGGTTATAAGTGATACTTACATTTATATTCCTCCTTCTCCACCACTGACGGGGGGGGTGGGGGTGCTGTGTGCCATTTCAGAAATGATGAGTTGTGGTGCGCGTTCAAGCGCTTTGCATTGTGGGACACAGTAGGGGAGGTAGGCTGGTTGAATGCATAATGGCGATTTTTTTTCCAAATCAGTACAACACCCTGGTACTTGTGGCATCCCGCAGGTTTCGCTTTTGTTTCCATGCTGTAGACTACATGCTACATTTGGCCAAATCAGTACGTCCTGCTAGTATGCTAAGTGGTGTCGAACGCAGCAAAAGTCCGGGAGAGTCGAGGCAATGCCCGGACCCCAAGGCTGGCCTGGGTTTGCCAGATTAAAATTGCATAGCCTGACTGTGAATGAAAAATAGTCTGGACACTAATATTTCAGGCCATTCCGGGGAATGGCCTGAAACTCAGTAAAAACACAGGGTTTGGCCCAGTGAGTCGACACTGGCGCAATGTGTCATCATGTTTTCGTTGATAAGCAGCTTTGTATGACTGACTATGAGTTGCCATGAAAAGATGTATAATGCAGACAACTGCCAGAGTGTCTTGAGCTGAACTACACCAGCAGATGAGCGGACAGGCAGCCATGTTGCTGTGCTGTGTGTGAACTGTAATATTGTGTGTGTAGACTATTCACACATGGCGCCTGGTGTGTGTCTGTCTTGCGGAGCGCTGCCGTGCACGTGAGCACCCGGAGACACCGTGCGTAGCTGGGTGGTGTGCTGCAGCACGTGAGCGCTCAGGGAGGATGCAGACCGTGGTACTGAGTTGTGTTGACATGCGCCAGCCAATAGGAGGAGGGGGAGGCTGTGCATGCCTGTGATTGGCTGCAGGCTGCGGTAGCGTGAGAAGGCATCTCTCTGTCAGCGTTGTGCTTCATAAATAAATGAAAGGTGGGGCAGAGCAGAGGACACCAACCAAGCAGCTTCATCAGGTTTGACTCTGAATCAGCTCCTGTCTGTGGATCAGCATCCTGCTAACTGTGTGACGAAAGGAATGGACTGAACCCACAGAAAATGTACCAGTAAACGAAAAGGGAAACATAGGACTGGGGCTTTTGGTAGGAATGAAATGATTGACATGTCTTGTAGCCTATCAGGGAGGAGCCACACGACAGCAGTTCCAGCATGAGCTCAGTTTGTACAGACAAGTGTGAAACAGGGCGACTAACAGCCATCTGCTCTGACCATGAAAACCCTCAAATCAGTCACATCACGTTATTCCTCAAACTGAACAAACACCGGTTCAGGGATTGTTGTGTGCAATGGCAACAGGAGGGCAAGATGGTAGGATGGTAGGATGACATGACGACATGATGGTATGATGTCTGATGGTATGAAGGTATGATGGTATGAAGGTATGATGGTCTGGTGAGCTGATGGTATGAAGGTATGATGGTCTGGTGAGCTGATGGTATGATGGTCTGATGGTATGAAGGTATGATGGTATGCTGGTATGATGGTCTGATGGTATGAAGGTATGATGGTCTGATAGCATGATGGTATGATGGCATGATGGTATGATATATGATGACCTGATGGCATGATGGTCTGATGGTATGAAGGTATGATGGCATGATATATGATGACATGATGGTATGATGGTCTGATGGTATGAAGGTATGATGGTCTGATAGCATGATGGTATGATGGTCTGATGGTATGAAGGTATGATGGCATGATGGTCTGATGGTATGAAGGTATGATGGTCTGATAGCATGATGGTATGATATATGATGACATGATGGTATGATAGTCTGATGGTATGAAGGTATGATGGCATGATGGTATGATGGTCTGATGGTATGAAGGTATGATGGTCTGATAGCATGATGGTATGATATATGATGACATGATGGTATGACGGTCTGATGGTATGAAGGTATGATGGTCTGATAGCATGATGGCATGATGGTATGATATATGATGACATGATGGTATGATGGTCTGATGGTATGATATATGATGACATGATGGTATGATGGTCTGATGGTATGAAGGTATGATGGTCTGATAGCATGATGGTATGATGGTATGATGACATGATGGTATGATGGTCTGATGGTATGAAGGTATGATGGTCTGATAGCATGATGGTATGACGGTCTGATGGTATGATAGCATGATGGTATGATGGTCTGATGGTATGATGGTCTGATAGCATGATGGTATGACGGTCTGATGGTATGATAGCATGATGGCATGATGGTATGATGGTATGATATATGATGACATGATGGTCTGATGGTATGATGGTCTGATAGCATGATGGTCTGATGGTATGATGGTATGATATATGATGACATGATGGTCTGATGGTCTGATGGTCTGATAGCATGATGGTATGATGGTATGATATATAATGGTATGATGGTCTGATGGTCTGATGGTATGAAGGTATGATGGTCTGATAGCATGATGGTATGATGGTATGATATATAATGGTATGATGGTCTGATGGTATGAAGGTATGATGGTCTGATAGCATGATGGTATGATGATATGAAGACATGGAATACTAACCTGTCTGTGACTCATCAGACCAACAGGAACAATAGTGTTGAGGTTCTGTTTCAGGGAGGAGGCTTACTCAGGGGATCTATTACCCTTTGTGTGTGTGTGTGTGTGTGTGTGTGTGTGTGTGTGTGTGTGTGTGTGTGTGTGTGTGTGTGTGTGTGTGTGTGTGTGTGTGTGTGTGTGTGTGTGTGTATAAGGGTAGGCAGGATGGTGGAGGATATGAGAGGTCACATTCCCTAAACCCAAAGACTCTTATGAACGGTTCAGGTGCATTCTGGGACACTGCATCACTGCAGCAACGCCCCCCCACCACACACACACACACACACACACACTAAGCACCTCCCCTCTTCATCTGCTCTTCACCTCCTCTCATCTGTTCACACAGAGAACCGTCAACACAGCCATGCGCTCACACTGCGTTGTCGGTCTGCATGGACACGTGTGTTGTGTATACGTGTTGTGTATATATGTGTTGTGTATATATGTGTTGTGTGTATATACATGTTGTGTATATACATGTTGTGTGTAAATATTGTAGCGAGCTCAGGGGGGGGGGGGCAGCCCGGAAACTGCCACAGCCGGGATGTGAACCCGTATCTCCCGTTACCCGTTAGCTAAAGGCTAACGGGTCTACTTATCCGTGCACAATATGTTGCACAATATGTTGTGTGTATAGGTGTTGTGTGTATACGTGTTGTGTGTATACGTGTTGTGTGTATACGTGTTGTGCATATACGTGTTGTGTGTATGTTACGGGTAATGTGAAAAAACGGTTAATGTGCAAACTACCTGGTTAATGTGCAGTAGTCTGCACACTACCCAGGTAGTCTGCACATTACCCGGGTAGTCTGCACACTACCCGGGTAGTCTGCACACTACCCGGGTAGTCTGCACATTACCCGGGTAGTCTGCACACTACCCGGGTAGTCTGCACACTACCCGGGTAGTCTGCACACTACCCGGGTAGTCTGCACACTACCCGGGTAGTCTGCACACTACCCGGGTAGTCTGCACGCCACCCGCTTGGGTGGTTAATGTGGATGGAAGGAACCTGCAGCTCATCTCGTTAGGATATGTGCATATGTAAATCAGCAACAGGCCTTCAGACTAATGATTCATGAAGTGAGGCCATGTGAGGAACCACAAGTTGTGGTAAATGACAGAACAGACGTTGGCGATATCATTCTGTCTTTAGATCCACGTTCCCCCACTTGTATAACAAGGCTATTAGCATCAAAGAACACAACCATGAGGCCTCCTCCTCCTCCTCTCTATCTGACCCCTGATATGAATGAGCAGCCTACACATTTGACAAGGGTGGAAAGAAATATCAGTGTCGGCCATCTCCCATCAGGCTGCTATAGCCTACTCTCACTGGAGACATGCGTCATTCAACCAATCCCAAATGGCGCCCCTCCGTGGACAGACTGGTAAATAACACTTTATGGAAGAGGGGTACTGGCGGGGGACATACTAAGACTAGATGATATGAAACCAGAACCACATCCGTTTATAAGCCCAGTATGTAGGAGCAGAAGCAGAGACAACATATGTCCACATGCACTTCCTGTCTGCCAATCAGGCAAGACACATGAATGGACAGGCCGCACCTTTCACATGCACTTTTACACAACCACCAGAAACGACAAACATGTGCCCTCCTCCCTCCCTCACCTGGCTAATATGCTACTAGTAGCCTACATATTTCATCCATCATGTCCTCATCTAACCCAGGATATGGAAGGGAGCAAACACATTGTCCATGTAGACTAGACTCGCTGCTGTGCAAGTAGAGCACCCACATGCGCACACACACACACACACACACACACACACACACACACTTATACACGTACAAGCCAAGCAAGCCCAATAATGTAGGCTATATCGTTCCATCCACATTAACCATCCAAGCGGGTAGTGTGCAGACTACCCTGTTAATGTGCAGATCACCCGTTCTGGCGGGTAATGTGCAGATCAGCCGTTCTGGCGGGTAATGCGCAGATCATTACAACATGGGACTTGACTGCAGCAGCGCGGTGTCCGTGTCTTGTCTCTTTCTATCGCCCCTGTTTTCTATCCTATAAGGGACACGCAGGGAGTAAACTATCCCTGTCTGCAGTAACTTCAGCATGTGAACGTAGTCTGGCTCATCTGGACATGTTGCTCTGCTGTAGCGTGCTAGCTAGCTGTAGCATGCTAGCTGTAGCATGCTAGCTCGCTGCGTTACGTCGGCAGCAGCGCAGTAGAAACGTCATGGTCGCCATTTAGTGAGGAAGCGTCTCATGACAAAGCGTGTTTGCTCTGCATTCATTCTACATGATGTGGTTACAATAGTCATGCTGAAGTGTTGCAGTTTACCAAATAGATCAGCTGACTGCGTGAATGCAAAATTACTTTTTTTGCGTTTCAGTTTAATTGAGATTAAACTGTTCTCAGGGTTAAATGCATAACAGTAGTATCTAGTGTTGGAACAATGCACACATATTATGCTGTTTATTTTAAAAGTGCAATAGGTAATTTTCTAAGTCCCTTCAAGGTGGTGATGCAAAGTACTTTTCGAAGTCACTTTAAAACTACTGTAAAGATATTCCTTTTCTAATGCGGTTTTAAGCTACTGTAAAGATATTCCTCTTCTAATGCTGTTTTAAGATGCTGTAAAGATATTCCTCTTCTAATGCTGTTTTAAGATGCTGTAAAGATATTCCTCTTCTAATGCTGTTTAAAGCTACTGTAAAGATATTCCTTTTCTAATGCTGTTTAAAGCTACTGTAAAGATATTCCTCTTCTACTGCTGTTTAAAGCTACTGTAAAGATATTCCTCTTCTGATGCTGTTTTAAGATGCTGTAAAGATATTCCTCTTCTAATGCTGTGTTAAGATGCTGTAAAGATATTCCTCTTCTAATGCTGTGTTAAGATGCTGTAAAGATATCCCTCTTCTAATGCTGTGTTAAGATGCTGTAAAGATATTCCTCTTCTAATGCTGTTTAAAGCTACTGTAAAGATATTCCTCTTCTAATGCTGTTTAAAGCTACTGTAAAGATATTCCTCTTCTACTGCTGTTTTAAGATGCTGTAAAGATATTCCTCTTCTAATGCTGTTTTAAGATGCTGTAAAGATATTCCTCTTCTAATGCTGTTTAAAGCTCCGGTAAAGATATTCCTCTTCTAATGCTGTTTAAAGCTGCTGTAAAGATATTCCTCTTCTACTGCTGTTTTAAGATGCTGTAAAGATATTCCTCTTCTAATGCTGTTTTAAGATGCTGTAAAGATATTCCTCTTCTGATGCTGTTTTAAGATGCTGTAAAGATATTCCTCTTCTAATGCTGTTTTAAGATGCTGTAAAGATATTACTCTTCTACTGCTGTTTTAAGATGCTGTAAAGATATTCCTCTTCTACTACTGTTTTAAGATGCTGTAAAGATATTCCTCTTCTGATGCTGTTTTAAGATGCTGTAAAGATATTCCTCTTCTAATGCTGTTTTAAGATGCTGTAAAGATATTCCTCTTCTAATGCTGTTTTAAGATGCTGTAAAGATATTCCTTTTCTAATGCTGTGTTAAGATGCTGTAAAGATATCCCTCTTCTGATGCTGTTTTAAGATGCTGTAAAGATATTCCTCTTCTAATGCTGTTTAAAGCTACTGTAAAGATATTCCTCTTCTAATGCTGTTTAAAGCTACTGTAAAGATATTCCTCTTCTACTGCTGTTTAAAGCTGCTGTAAAGATATTCCTCTTCTACTGCTGTTTTAAGATGCTGTAAAGATATTCCTCTTCTAATGCTGTTTTAAGATGCTGTAAAGATATTCCTCTTCTAATGCTGTTTTAAGATGCTGTAAAGATATTCCTCTTCTAATGCTGTTTTAAGATGCTGTAAAGATATTCCTCTTCTAATGCTGTTTAAAGCTGCTGTAAAGATATTGCTCTTCTACTGCTGTTTTAAGATGCTGTAAAGATATTCCTCTTCTAATGCTGTTTTAAGATGCTGTAAAGATATTCCTCTTCTGATGCTGTTTTAAGATGCTGTAAAGATATTCCTCTTCTAATGCTGTTTAAAGCTGCTGTAAAGATATTGCTCTTCTAATGCTGTTTTAAGATGCTGTAAAGATATTGCTCTTCTACTGCTGTTTTAAGATGCTGTAAAGATATTCCTCTTCTAATGCTGTGTTAAGATGCTGTAAAGATATTCCTCTTCTAATGCTGTTTAAAGCTACTGTAAAGATTTTCCTCTTCTAATGCTGTTTAAAGCTACTGTAAAGATATTCCTCTTCTACTGCTGTTTAAAGCTGCTGTAAAGATATTCCTCTTCTACTGCTGTTTTAAGATGCTGTAAAGATATTCCTCTTCTAATGCTGTTTTAAGATGCTGTAAAGATATTCCTCTTCTAATGCTGTTTTAAGATGCTGTAAAGATATTCCTCTTCTAATGCTGTTTTAAGATGCTGTAAAGATATTCCTCTTCTAATGCTGTTTAAAGCTGCTGTAAAGATATTGCTCTTCTACTGCTGTTTTAAGATGCTGTAAAGATATTCCTCTTCTAATGCTGTTTTAAGATGCTGTAAAGATATTCCTCTTCTGATGCTGTTTTAAGATGCTGTAAAGATATTCCTCTTCTAATGCTGTTTAAAGCTGCTGTAAAGATATTGCTCTTCTAATGCTGTTTTAAGATGCTGTAAAGATATTGCTCTTCTACTGCTGTTTTAAGATGCTGTAAAGATATTCCTCTTCTAATGCTGTTTTAAGATGCTGTAAAGATATTCCTCTTCTACTGCTGTTTAAAGCTGCTGTAAAGATATTCCTCTTCTACTGCTGTTTTAAGTTACTGTTAGGATATTGTAGCGAATTCAGGGGGCAGCCTGGGGGCCGCCCCAGCCGGGACGCGAACCTGTGTCTCCCGCTCCGCAAGCGACAATGTTAACCAGTCGACTAATGGGTCCGACCCGTTAGTCAAAGACCAACGTGTCTACTTATCCATGCACGTTACAATATTCTGCTTAAATGTTCAATGCAGATATTGTTCTGATTTATATCCAACGTGTTTTCTGTGTTGTTTAATGTAACAAAGACAATATTGGTATTTTTCATTGTGACAATTGACAATACTATATTTTTCTAATTGTGTACTTTCTTAAAGGGACAGTGCACTATATTTCAAATTGTTTATAGGAACAATGCAATGTTTATTGAGAAGCTTGGTGAACATGCAAATATGAAAGTTTTGGAAAATGCATTACAACATCGGACTTGACTGCAGCAACATCGTGTCCGTGTCTTGTTTCTTTCTATCCCCCCTTACAGGGGCGTAACATGTATACGCGTTGTGTATATATACGTTGTGTATATATGCGTTGTGTATATATGTGTTGTGTATATATGCGTTGCGTATTTATGTGTTGTGTGTATACGTGTTGTGTATATATGTGTTGCGTATTTATGTGTTGTGTGTATATGTGGTGTGTATATGTGTTGTGTGTATAAATGTGTTGTGTATCTATGTGTTGTGTGTATACGTGTTGTGTGTATAAATGTGTTGTGTATCTATGTGTTGTGTGTATACATGTTGTGTGTATAAATGTGTTGTGTATACGTGTTGTGTGTATAAATGTGTTGTGTATCTATGTGTTGTGTGTATACATGTTGTGTGTGTATATGTGTTGTGTGTATAAATGTGTTGTGTATCTATGTGTTGTGTGTATACGTGTTGTGTGTATAAATGTGTTGTGTATCTATGTGTTGTGTGTATACGTGCTGTGTGTATGTGTTGTGTATCTATGTGTTGTGTGTATACGTGTTGTGTATAAATGTGTTGTGTATCTATGTGTTGTGTGTATACATGTTGTGTGTGTATATGTGTAGTGTGTATACGTGTTGTGTGTATAAATGTGTTGTTTGTATACGTGCTGTGTGTATAAATGTGTTGTGTATCTATGTGTTGTGTGTATACGTGCTGTGTGTATCTATGTGTTGTGTGTGTATATGTGTTGTGTGTATACATGTGTTGGTATCTATGTGTTGTGTATACGTGTTGTGTGTATAAATGTGTTGTGTATCTATGTGTTGTGTGTATACGTGTGTTGTGTGCTCCCATTAAAGGGAAGTGTGTTATGTAAGAAGGGAGGTTTAGTGTAATGGAGGATGATAAGTTGTGTGAGCAGGGCAGACACACCAAACCGAGGAGAGAGGAGAGAAAAAGTATAGAAATAACTGCCTGTCTGTGTGTGTGTGTCTGTCTGTCTGTCTTTGTGGCTGTGTGTCTGTGTATCTGTCTGTCTGTCTTTGTGGCTCTGTGTGTCTGTGTATCTGTCTGTCTGTCTTTGTGGCTGTGTGTCTGTGTATCTGTCTGTCTGTCTTTGTGGCTGTGTGTCTGTGTGTGTCTGTGTATCTGTCTGTCTGTCTTTGTGGCTCTGTGTGTCTGTGTATCTGTGTGTCTGTCTTTGTGGCTGTGTGTGTCTGTGTATCTGTCTGTCTGTCTTTGTGGCTCTGTGTGTGTCTGTGTATCTGTGTCTCTGTCTATCTGTCTGTCTGTCTTTGTGGCTGTGTGTCTGTATCTGTGTATCTGTCTGTCTGTCTTTGTGGCTGTGTTTGTGTCTGTCTGTCTTTGTGGCTGTGTGTGTGTGTGTCTGTGTATCTGTCTGTCTGTCTTTGTGGCTCTGTGTGTGTCTGTGTATCTGTCTATCTGTCTGTCTGTCTGTCTTTGTGGCTGTGTGTCTGTATCTGTCTGTCTGTCTTTGTGGCTGTGTGTGTGTCTGTCTGTCTTTGTGGCTGTGTGTATCTGTCTGTCTGTCTTTGTGGCTCTGTGTGTGTCTGTGTATCTGTGTCTCTGTCTATCTGCCTGTCTGTCTGTGTGGCTGTGTGTCTGTGTGTGTCTGTATCTGTGTATCTGTCTGTCTGTCTTTGTGGCTGTGTTTGTGTCTGTCTGTCTTTGTGGCTCTGTGTGTATCTGTGTCTCTGTCTATCTGCCTGTCTGTCTGTCTTTGTGGCTGTGTGTCTGTATCTGTGTATCTGTCTGTCTGTCTTTGTGGCTGTGTTTGTGTCTGTCTGTCTTTGTGGCTGTGTGTGTGTGTGTGTCTCTGTCTATTTGCCTGTCTGTCTGTCTGTCTTTGTGGCTGTGGGTCTGTGTGTGTCTGTATCTGTGTATCTGTCTGTCTGTCTTTGTGGCTGTGTGTGTGTCCGTCTGTCTTTGTGTCTGTGTGTGTGTCTGTGTATCTATCTGTCTGTCTGTCTGTCTTTGTGGCTGTGTGTGTGTGTTTGTGTGTCTGTGTATCTGTCTGTCTGTCTGTCTTTGTGGCTGTGTGTCTGTATCTGTGTATCTGTCTGTCTGTCTTTGTGGCTGTGTGTGTGTCCGTCTGTCTTTGTGTCTGTGTATCTATCTGTCTGTCTGTCTTTGTGGCTGTGTTTGTGTCTGTCTTTCTTTGTGGCTGTGTGTGTGTGTTTGTGTATCTGTCTGTCTTTGTGGCTGTGTGTCTTTGTGTGTCTGTATCTGTGTGTGTGTCTGTCTGTCTTTGTGGCTGTGTTTGTGTCTGTCTGTCTTTGTGGCTGTGTGTGTGTGTGTCTCTGTCTATTTGCCTGTCTGTCTTTGTGTCTGTATCTGTGTATCTGTCTGTCTGTCTTTGTGGCTGTGTGTGTGTCCGTCTGTCTTTGTGTCTGTGTATCTATCTGTCTGTCTGTCTTTGTGGCTGTGTTTGTGTCTGTCTGTCTTCGTGGCTGTGTGTGTGTGTGTCTGTGTATCTGTCTGTCTTTGTGGCTGTGTGTGTGTGTGTGTGTGTATCTGTCTATCTGTCTGTCTGTCTTTGTGGCTGCGTGTGTGTCTGTGTATCTGTCTGTCTGTCTTTGTGGCTGTGTATCTGTCTATCTGCCTGTCTGTCTATCTGTCTGTCTTTGTGGCTGTGTGTGTGTCTGTCTATCTGTCTGTCTTTGTGGCTGTGTGTGTGTCTGTCTATCTGCCTGTCTGTCTTTGTGGCTGTGTGTCTGTCTATCTGTCTGTCTGTCTGTCTGTTTTTGTGGCTGTGTGTCTGTGTATCTGTCTATCTGCCTGTCTGTCTGTCTTTGTGGCTGTGTGTGTCTGTCTGTCTTTGTGGCTGTGTGTGTGTGTCTGTCTATCTGCCTGTCTGCCTGCCAGTCTGTCTGTTTTTGTGGCTGTGTGTGTGTCTGTGTATCTGTCTATCTGTCTGTCTTTGTGGCTGTGTTTGTGTCTGTCTGTCTTCGTGGCTGTGTGTGTCTGTGTATCTATCTGCCTGTCTGTCTTTGTGGCTGTGTGTGTGTCTGTCTGTCTTTGTGGCTGTGTGTGTGTGTGTGTGTATCTGTCTATCTGTCTGTCTGTCTTCGTGGCTGTGTGTGTGTGTGTCTGTGTATCTGTCTGTCTTTGTGGCTGTGTGTGTGTGTGTGTGTATCTGTCTATCTGTCTGTCTGTCTTTGTGGCTGCGTGTGTGTCTGTGTATCTGTCTGTCTGTCTTTGTGGCTGTGTATCTGTCTATCTGCCTGTCTGTCTTTGTGGCTGTGTGTGTGTCTGTCTATCTGTCTGTCTTTGTGGCTGTGTGTGTGTCTGTCTATCTGTCTATCTGCCTGTCTGTCTTTGTGGCTGTGTGTCTGTCTATCTGTCTGTCTGTCTGTCTGTTTTTGTGGCTGTGTGTCTGTGTATCTGTCTATCTGCCTGTCTGTCTGTCTTTGTGGCTGTGTGTGTCTGTCTGTCTTTGTGGCTGTGTGTGTGTGTCTGTCTATCTGCCTGTCTGCCTGCCAGTCTGTCTGTTTTTGTGGCTGTGTGTGTGTCTGTGTATCTGTCTATCTGTCTGTCTTTGTGGCTGTGTTTGTGTCTGTCTGTCTTCGTGGCTGTGTGTGTCTGTGTATCTATCTGCCTGTCTGTCTTTGTGGCTGTGTGTGTGTCTGTCTGTCTTTGTGGCTGTGTGTGTGTGTGTGTGTATCTGTCTATCTGTCTGTCTGTCTTTGTGGCTGCGTGTGTGTCTGTGTATCTGTCTGTCTGTCTTTGTGGCTGTGTATCTGTCTATCTGCCTGTCTGTCTGTCTTTGTGGCTGTGTGTGTGTGTGTCTATCTGTCTGTCTTTGTGGCTGTGTGTGTGTCTGTCTATCTGTCTATCTGCCTGTCTGTCTTTGTGGCTGTGTGTGTGTCTATCTGTCTGTCTGTCTGTCTGTCTGTTTTTGTGGCTGTGTGTCTGTGTATCTGTCTATCTGCCTGTCTGTCTGTCTGTCTTTGTGGCTGTGTGTGTGTGTCTGTCTATCTGCCTGTCTGCCTGCCAGTCTGTCTGTCTTTGTGGCTGTGTGTGTGTCTGTGTATCTGTCTGCCTGTCTTTGTGGCTGTGTGTGTCTGTCTGTCTTTGTGGCTGTGTGTGTGTGTCTGCCTGTCTTTGTGGCTGTGTGGCTGTGTGTCTGTGTGTGTCTGTCTGCCTGCCTGTCTGCCTGCCTGTCTGTCTGTCTTGTCAGCAGAATAAAATAAAATTTGACCCCCCTCAGCATCAACAACATGGGCTTTCCATCCCCCCCCCCCCCGACCTCCTACCCGGGACAAGCCGTTCCAAGCCTGTTTCATCACTCAGCAGGCACAGAGGGCATTGGTCACCATGGAAACCAGTATTACACAGCCACCACCTCCTCCTGCCTCCTTTGAGGAAGCTTTGTGAGGAGGAGGAGGAGCCCCACTCTCCTCTTTTCTCTGCTCCTCTCTTGTTACCAGCAGCTCAGCTCTCACAGAACGCAGCTCATTGACATTCAGAGACACACAGAGGGACGAGACACGGTGGTCATGGGGGACGAGACACAGTGGTCATGGGGGACGAGACACGGTGGTCATGGGGGACGAGACACGGTGGTCATGGGGGACGAGACACGGTGGTCATGCCAATCACCAGTTAACACTTCAGAAACCTGGACACAACACACAACATGTCGGTTGCAGACTGTGCGAGGAGCCTGCAGGAAAACCAAACGTCATCTCACATCAGACCTGACTGGAATTCTAATTCACCACACAAAGATGGAGTCCTTCTGGCCTTCTGAAAGAAAGAAAGAAGCATAGAGTGATAGAAGCACAGACAGACAGATGGACGGACAAACTACCAGATGAACAGAGTCAGTGTTTGGCTGCAACACACAAGCCTGAACCCCCTGCCTTTACATGAACATTGTCCTCCCATCAGCTGAAGGATTAGCCGTCTGCAGGAAACGGCAAGTTAAGGGTTAACTGTTTTAGGATTCAGGGGATGCAGTTGGTGTTGAGAGACCACGTGAGGGTGTCTGTGACGTGTAAACCAAGACATCTCAAACTGCCCATCATTTCAATAGATGCGCCATTGTTGGAATAGGAATGGGATTTCCCCTGATCTTTCTAAAGTCTACAATGATTTCTTGCGTCTTATTGACGTTTAGAGAGAGGTTGTTATCATGGCACCATATGGTTTCATCTTCCCCTCCCCTCCTATAGGCCCCCTCCTCTCTGTCACTTATTAGTCCAATCACTGTGATGTCATCTGCCAATTTAATGATGCTGTTGTCATATTTGGCAACACGGTCATTATAAACGGACTGTACAAAAGGGGACTGAGACAGCAGCCCTGAGGTGCACCGGTCCTAAGAACAAATGTAGGTCAGTATGTTTTATCTGTTCTCACAGTCCGGGGTCCTGCCTGTCAGGAAATCAATTAGCCAGTTACAGACAGAGTTGCCCGGACCAAGACCTCTGAGTTTCAGCACCAGTTTGGATGGTGCAGTTGTATTAAAAGCAGAACTGTAATCAGTAAACAACATTGGGACACAGGTATTGTAGTAAAGCAGTATGCAGAGCAAACGAGATATCATCGTCTACAGCAAACTGTAATGGGTCAAGGGTAACAGGAATCTTACATTTTATATATGACATAACCAGTCTTTCCAGGCACTTCATACTAACGGCTGTCACAGCAACAGGTCGGTAACCACTAAGGCAAGAGACAGGTGTTTTCTTAGGTACAGGCACAATGGTGGTTTTCTTAAACCACAGTGACACCCCACACAATGACAGGGACAGGTCAAAAACCTGAGATAGCTGAGTGTGACATGCCTTGAAGACACGACAAGGGATGCTGTCCGGCCCAGCAGCTTTACCAGCCTTAACCCCTTTAAATAAATGTATTTCTAGTTTCTCCCCTTATCCCGCCCGATTAACCCAATGGCGTATGGCCGGAACTCTTGTTGAATAACTCCCCTGGCTCACCTTTCCACAGGTCGGAGATAGTCGTAACACCAGCTTCCTTCAAACTCATGTCAGCTGCTCTCGCTAGTTTACACGCTGAAGCCTCCTCGCATACACCCATTTCACGCCGCGGCCATCTTGCATTAAAAAAACCAAGTGGTGGGAACTTGGCCACGCCCCCTTCCTACTCAATGGGAAATCAATGCAGCCGGGGCCAGCAGCAGCAAACATGGTTTGGACTACCAACCTCGAGCACCTACCGTCATTTACCCCAATATGAAAACTAAGCTGGATCTTTTCTTTTCCCAGTACTTTCTGCCTCTCCTGTGCCTGTGAGGAGAGACACACACACAGGGCTGTATTCAAAGAAGCTGTTTAATCACAATAAAATAAAAAAGAAGATACATTTCATTTTTATACTGTACATTCAATATTTATACATTAGATTGTCCCATCTACAATATTTTCATTCTTTGTCCTTTAACTTTAACAAAACTGTTGGTTCATTTTAAACTAAAATATGTTGGGTCAACTGTCATTCTGTTGTAGCAATAAACTGGAACTGGCTACCAACTCAAATCATCAATTGTTTACTAAACTAAGAGAGTGATTGCTCATCTCAAGGTGTGGGCTAAAAAATGAGACTGTACTGAAATGAAGTTAAATATATTTCAATCTATCTCAGGTTTACGTGTGCACTATTTTCTTGTCAGCTGAATTTAACAAAGGTTTAAAACAGTGGTCCCTGAAAATGTGTTAGGAGAGCACACAGTCCACAGTTGGTTGACTGTTCCACTTAGTGAAAGGGGTATGACTCCATCAAAAATGTGGTACCCCTTTATGCGTCTTATTGACCGTTCGATGTGTATTCTCAAGCCAGCAATACTCTGTGTGTCTGTGAGCTCATCACAGCTAAACTGTCCACTTGGGCCTAAAAATACAGGGATGACAAGTTTTACATCTATTTCATCGAGCAGGTCTTTGATAAGGAAGCCCTTATCGGCCATGACCTCATCACCTGACTCTAAGAGGTCCAGAACACCTGACCTCTTAGTTATCTCCTTATCAGAAATACATCCTGTGTATAGATTACTTACCAGGCTAACTGACCCTGAGGGAGTGATCCCAATTAGGGATTTCCGTGTAGTGTTACTTTTATAATGGGAGTATGTCATGGTGTTCAAAACCTTCCAACTAGCTGTCTCGATGCGGATCTCTGTGCAGTCTAGTATCACTCTTGTGTTTGGGTAGAATACCCTGAATACTGGTGGCATTAGCTCGTCTACTGCTGCTCTACCAGGCCATATTGGGAGGGTCTCTAACATAAAGAGCAAATAGTTGGCCTACGTCGTACAGTTCCTGCTGACTGTGGCCGGCGACACATTGAATCGTACAGATAAATCCAGAGCAACAAAGCCCTGCCTCACACGGCACAAGAACAGGAAAAACTGATCAGTCAGCGATAAATGCTCTGCATGGAAGCCAGACACAGAAATGTGTTCTAGGTTATGGCTGTTCCTTTGCATTTGAGTCCATTGCACCATGGACTCTGTAGTAGGCTGTAAAGCTAGGAAGAGTGCTTTGAGGGTGTGGTAATCCTTAAAACCAGCGTAAAACCTGATCAGATTGGGCGCACACTGGAAGCGTTCTAGACCAAAACGCTCACTTTTCAGCTTTTTATTTTCGTCCTCCAGGAAAGCGATGCGTTTCTTTACTGCGTCAAGCTGGTCTTCCACAGAAAGGGGCTTCACGTCGTAGTCATGATCAGGTAGAGTCGCCCACACCTCACTGGACACGTGAGGATATGTCATACATGTGGGAAGCAATATAAATCCACACATTTCCTGTTATCAAGATGATGTGTCAGAACAGAGCTATCCACTATTGAATGATTAGTGAATATATATATATATATATATATATATATATATATTAGTGGTGGGACTTGATTAAAAAATTAATCGAATTAATTATGGGCTTTGTAATTAATTAATTGTAATTAATCGCATTTTAATGGCATATCGATATTCGACACCAGAAGCAACATTTTTCAATGGACACAGGTCTTGGTAGATGACTAAATCAATGAATAGACACATACATAAGTTTAAACAACAAAATCTTGTTTGTTTTGTTCAGAACAAGTTTGTTTTGTAAACACAGTACTTTTTGTAACCCTGATCTTCTACCACTGAAAGTGGTCTACAGTCCACAGCAATCCATTTGGCCAGTGAGCTTGTTCATTTATCATACGTGGACTTACTCATCTTGGCTTTGAACCCCGTCATCTGGTGGAGAGTCGGCTGGCGACTCTGCTTGGTTGTACTAGGAGCACTAGCACTAGCACTAGCGTTAGCGTTAGCACTAGCGTTAGCGTTAGCTCCGGTGTTGGTACTAGCTGCAACGTGTTTGGCATGTAGCTGGTACCGGAGGCCTGAATACCTGCGGTGGACTGCAAAGTCTTTGTTGCAGAGTCTGCACAACAGTGCTCTTATCCAGGCTTCCATCCGACCGGTTTTTAAACGTAAATTTCCCATCCACAGAGCGAAGCACCGCGATGTCGTCCATCACATCTGTTGTTAGCGTACTAACTTGTTAGCCTAACCTACTCCGCCTTCCGCTTGACTGACGTCACTCGGTGCATCGGTATAATCCGTATGCCAGAAACGAGTGCACTGAGAGGCGTTCCGTGTTGACTGGAGTGTAAATTAAAACGCGATAAAATGCGTTAATTTTTTTAACGCCGTTATTTTTCTTATAATTAATTATCGAATTAACGCGTTAAAGTCCCAGCCCTAATATATATATATATATATTATACAATGCAGTAATCTACATGTTTGAAAAATTGTATTGTACTGACAGTAACAACTCACCTATCTCCCTCATGTTCCTCTTCATGTTCCTCTTCATCTTCTTCCGCTATTAAGTCACTAATGCGACTACAAACGGGAGCAAACATTTTTCACCGTCAAACTTCTGTCTCCCTTCTAATGCTTTAGTCACATTGAAACTGGTCACCCCAATATTATTTAACTGGCTGTACATGGTGCAACCTCTGCAGCTCAATGCATACAGTAACGTTAAATGTACATGCAACCTCTGCAGCTCAGTGCATACAGTAGGCCTACATGTACATAATGTCTGTTGCAATAATAGCAGGAGGAGTACACATTTAGCCATATGGCATCTTAATGTGGAATTTAGTTGTAAACATGAGTGCACAACTGTAAACGTTACTCACTCATCTGCTGACTCGGGTGTCACCTCCCCAGCAGGTTGACCACCACGAACAGGAACCCTAAAAATACAAGCTATTAATGGCAGGTATTATGTTTCATTTCATCAACGTCCTAACATCATTTTCATGACGACATCCAGCTAACGTTATTAAAGCTCTGCATGACCTACCGTGATGTCTGTCTGCTAGTAAAGTTAGTAAACTTAGCTACCTCCTCGGCGTAGGTTGATTTGACCATGGGAAAATGGTCGGTAGAGTTCCGGGTTTCAGTTTTGTGAAGTGCTGTGAGCACACCCTGGTGTTGTCTGTGATCTATAATGACAAATGATACCTGACGTTACTGTCAGCAACATGTTAACTGTTATGGTTGTAGTTAGACCAGAAAGCTAGCTAACAACGTTGCTAGGGAGCTAGCTAGCTAGCTATCCAGCCAGCTAGCTAGGTAAAGGTGAAGGTATTGGTAGTTACCTGAAAATGTGGCGCTGTATCCCTCTTAATTTTCACCACCCATGCCTTACGGGTGTGCAGGCGTTTGGGGAAGCGGTGAAACGTCGAAGATTGATCTCTTTCCCTTCTTTGATAGGAGTTGCAGGATGGTACACAGCAGTACGACATGTTGCTTCCAGCAATGTTTTCAACGAAGTAATAAGGGGGCGTGGCTATTATTATTTTTTTAAATCCAAGATGGCCGCGGCGGGAAATGGGCGTATGAATCGCATTACCTTCTTTCGGTTGCTTGGCTGCATGCGCCCGGATGGGCCAGAGGGGTCGCTGGAGAACGACGAGTCCCTGAATACTACACCGATCTACGCCCACTATCCCTCGGGTAGGCGTTATTATGAAACCCACTGCTTTTCTGGGCAAGACACACCCTCTGTAGCATTCAAGCGCTAGGATTGGCTAGGCGTCCAAGCGCTAGCATTGGCCAGGCGTCCAAGCGCTAGGATTGGCCAGGCGTCCAAGCGCTAGGATTGGCCAGGCGTCCAAGCGCTAGGATTGGCCAGGCGTCCAAGCGCTAGCATTGGCCAGGCGTCCAAGCGCTAGGATTGGCCAGGCGTCCAAGCGCTAGGATTGGCCAGGCGTCCAAGCGCTAGGATTGGCCAGGCGTCCAAGCGCTAGCATTGGCCAGGCGTCCAAGCGCTAGGATTGGCTAGGCGTCCAAGCGCTAGCATTGGCCAGGCGTCCAAGTGCTAGGATTGGCTAGGCGTCCAAGCGCTAGCATTGGCCAGGCGTCCAAGCGCTAGGATTGGCTAGGCGTCCAAGCGCTAGCATTGGCCAGGCGTCCAAGCGCTAGCATTGGCCAGGCGTCCAAGCGCTAGGATTGGCTAGGCGTCCAAGCGCTAGGATTGGCCAGGCGTCCAAGCGCTAGGATTGGCCAGGCGTCCAAGCGCTAGGATTGGCCAGGCGTCCAAGCGCTAGGATTGGCCAGGCGTCCAAGCGCTAGGATTGGCCAGGCGTCCATGCTTGCGCTAGGCACGCCCACGAGCCTGCTCGCTATTAAAACGAATTGAGGATTTGAGATCTTTGACCACCTCCGACGCAAACCGTGTTTGTTTTGTGTGATTGAATACACTTTCCCACACGTTTTGTGTGCCCTTATTAACAAGTAGTGGTTATCGCCATCAGCCAACTGCTTAATACAGGAAAATGACTCCCTTTCAGGAACTGTTGCTGCTTAATGGAGCGCATTTTGAATTCGCGATAGCTAAGTAGGCTAAATGTGTCTGTAATGCATCAATCTGTCTAGGGTCAAGTGTAACGTTACATTATATCAGTATATCAGTATCGTAGTAACTTTTGGACGACAGGCTGACGCGACTCAAACTTCAAAAGTCTCAAGTTCATATCTTGAGACAATCAATGGGACATGGGCTACATGCTCCAGATCAGCGCTTTTCAGTCACTGCTGGCCCAAAAGACAGGAAACTCCCCTATTTATATCCAAAGCTGCGAAACAAATTAAACCCTACTAGTACTAGCTACTTTTTTCTGTTCTGATCCAGCCTGCTGAACCTGTTCAGCCACCATCACCCAACCTGTCTCTTCTTGCCAGGCGTCGTCAGCAATGTCCAGGTCTGGGACAGCATATGTCCCTGCTGATGGCCCTGCCTCTTCCCTGAACGGCTGCAGAAACTGGATAGGAACATTATCCTCTGAAAAACAAACAATATGATATAACAAAATTAATGTTACACCCTCCATCAAGTACACTATTGTGTCTATACTACACTGCCATAACCTGTACTGACACCTTTTGGTAAGCAACTTTAACAGTAAGAGAACACATTTTCCCCCTTTTCTCACAAGAAAACTATATTTCTATTTAGCGCAGATAAGATAACAAGATTTCTATTTAGCGCGTGCTAAATGACTCTTCCTTTGTTTACAGCAAAGAGGCTCTTTGTATTTGACTTACTACCAGTTGCTATGTACAGTAGCTTTGCCCTCATCTCTGCCGTTTGTGGCAGGAAGTTGGTGCCGGAGGATGACAGCTGCCTGGTGTTTGCAGGGCCCACCACTGCTACCCATGGGACAGGTGCACATCTCCAGGTGTACCTCTACGACATAGATCTTTCCAGGAGTGGAACAGCTTTTCACTTCAAAGTGGCTGGCATCAATCTATGTGGAAAAGTAATAGCGAAGAGGAATAACAAATAGAGAGGAAGCAAACATTAGTATTAATTCACTGAAACGTTTCTTTCAATCTCCAACCTTGCCAGGGGAATTTATTCACAGTTACTATCCAATGCTGCTTTGTAAAAATGATAATAATTAGAAGTTAGAACAGAATAAAGTTTGACCTTGTGGATGTCCTCAGGTCTCACACTGTTGCTCTTCACCAGGAACCTTGACTTCTGCAAGCCTTCCCAATGGCCAATGGCAGCATCTGTTATTCTAGCCTCATAATAAGCACTGAGGTGGGTGGTCAGAAAGTCAAATAACTGCGGTACATTGTATGCCTTCGTGCGATGTAGGATTTTGTCTTTCAGTATCCTCATTGCAGCCCCGCTGTAGTTGTTGGTGTTATTGCTTCTTATTGGCATGGTGTCCCTGTAGCACAGAGCCCAACACTCCCTCCGGCTGTAGAGCTTCTCCACGTAGGCCTTGAACTTTGGATAACTTAGAGTTAAATACAGTGAATAATGAATGATAATGAACAGTATTAGGTATCATTACAGTAACTCTGATGACAAACATGGACTGTTCTGATGGGATAAAAAGCAATGAAAATATGGTGACTACCATATCTGCTGTCATTGTCACAAAATGGACCAACCTGTTAAAAGCAGAGCTCTCTAAAGCCCGATGGTAACAGCTGTGCAATGAACTCTCCTCCCTGGCATATAACAAGTCTTTGATGACTGCAAACAATGTAGTCCTGTCTGACACGCTGATGTCCTTCTCCTTGCACCACAGCCATCTCCATACAGCTTGCAGCAGGTGAAAAGGACAGAGGAGAAGTTTGGCTTGTGGGAAGGCTCTGCTTAGTGCTGCTCTCTCTGCCCTGCTGTCATCTGTGAGGAATATCATGGGCCCTGACTCTCCCCTGCCTGAAAAGGACTCTTCATCAAGGAGGCTCTTCAAAAGTTCTAGGACCTCGAATATGACCTTCTCTTCCTCAGACTGGGTGATGATTATTCCCAGCGGCAGGCCACCAGCACAACTGTGGGTCAACAGCAGGAATACTCGACAATGATGCCGGCCCATGTCGCCCGAAGCATCCATAAAGTACATCTCCCCACTGTGCTTTAGGTTGGCGTGCACTCTTTTCATCAAGGGGGAGCAGATAGTCACCAAAAGCCACTTGCCACTGGATGTTGTTGCTTTGGCACATTGGTCCCTGCACTCAACGTTGTACTGCTCAATCTGCCTCTCTAGAGCCACTGCCATCTCTACTCCTTCAGAACTTCCATACTCCTGACAGAAGATCTGATGGTAAAGTCTGTCCAAAGACAATAAATTAGTAAGTCAATTGTATACTCAATAACTTTTAGAATTAAGAAAGCATCAGTTTTACAATGGGGCTTAGAGTTTAACTTAAGAATCAATTATTTTCATCATGCATTTATTTGAAAAATATCAATGAAAAATATCTTTACCTGTAGCAGTACTCGAGAGTAGGACAGAGTGCTCTGTCTGCTGTGGCGAACACATAATTATCCCCATGTTCCACCTGAAGATCGTACTTGAGCACATCTAAGGCTGAACTTGGGGAGTGTCCTGCTTCAAAAAGCTTGGTCAGTTTCCCTTTTGTCTCGTCCCCCACATCGCGGTGCCTCAGTGCATCAGCCACATAGATGTTGTGGTTACCGCAGATGGTTATTATTGTTGGAAAGGTAGGCACGTGGGGGTCCGTGCTTCTGAGGAGACATTTTAGACAAAACTGCCATGTTCTTTACTGTGTAAGACAGGACAACAGTGCTAAACCTAGGGTATATCAAAGATGTAATATTTACAGTAAGCCTGACTTACCGACTCTGCCTGCCTCTGCTCACTTGAGTGCGTAGGAGTGTCACTGTCATCTCAGCAGGGCAGTTTGTGTTCTTGCTTCTGCCTTTACTTTCAATGGCCGAGGTCTAGTCTTGTGCGGGCATCTGAAGTCCACCTTAAAAGGACAATACATGTGTTATTTTAGGTCTGTGGCAATAATCAACGTTAATCCTCTCTTTCACGCAGGGGCGACATAGCTCAGGAGGTAAGAGCAGTTGTCTGCCAATCTGAGGGTTGCTGGGTCGATCCCCACCCTGGGCGTGTCGAAGTGTCCCTGAGCAAGACACCTAACCCCTAATTGCTCTCGATGAGTTGATTGGTACCTTGCATGGCAGCCTTTCACCAATGGCGTGTGAGTGTGTGTGAATGGGTGAATGAGAGGCATCAATTGTAAAACACTTTGGATAAAATGCAGTCCATGTACCATCTCATAGTGATGTCTGCAATGGTCATTGTAGTTGGAGATATCAGTTTCTTCTCCTAACTTCAGAAGAAGTCATTCATTCTTGTACAGTATGAATAACAACTACCACAGATGCAAAAATTGAGTAGTGTTAGATACTCCACTCCAGCAGACATGTTGTCAAAGTTTCTCCGTTCGATTTAAAAAAAAATTGTAAACTAAGGAGGAGCTGGATATGCTGTATGAGGCAAAGCATTGATTGTGCTGAGAAAGGACTCCACCCTTTGACATCGATAAATGAGAAATTTGGCTAAGTGTTCAAAATTCTGAATTTTACCTTTAAGCTTATCGGTGTTATAATTACCTACATTTCCTCCACCCAAAAGATTAATATTTTTTATACTAGAACGTCACCTGATCTGTAAAAATAGGATTGTAGGATGTTCAATGCAAAGTGTCTTACCTTGAAAATAACTTTCTGGCCCTTTCCTGGATCTGTTCGGTCCACCCTCCAGGTGGCCGTGTGAGATTTCATCCACAGCTTTATTTCATCCTCCGATGACCAGGCCATCCCAAGAGTGGCCCTGAAGTTCACGTGATCACCTGTCTCACTAATGGTCTTGTAATCGCAGACATGGTAATCATAGCTGTCTGGCAGACAGTCCTATGAAACACAGCAGAATCAAATGAAACATGACAGGCATGTGAAAAGACGGGCGTAAGCGTGTGTGTGTGTGTAAAAGGTAACGCGGCATAAGATCTTCTAAATTACCTTCTAAACGTATTCACTTAAGCGTGCTTCTTGGGTACATAATATCAATATTAAAATTATAGACTATTTATTTTAACAGAAAATAGACATTGGGGTCTCGCCCCAGTATGAGCAAGTGAGAAAGAGAGAGGAACCTTCAAAGCAGGAAACTCCGAGATATTACTCTTCTTGGGGCTGATGCAGGTAAACCTCTTTTCGTTTTTCTTATGGGGCTTGAGTATTGCACTCAAGTCAAATTGTCTGAGGAGAAATATCATATATTTTAGACCTTACTATTCATAGTAACGTTATTCCATAGGCAAACAGGCAATTGTAATGAAATGACATGACACTTCCACCCCCTTACCTCAGATGCCCGATTGAGAAGATATGAAAATACCTGGTGCTACCCAGAACAATCTAAATCTGTTAGGTAATGCCATCTATCTAGTTAGCGTCAAGTAATCAAATGGAGAAAGGGAAAAAGAAGATGGCCAGAGCTAAGGACAGTAGCTAACTCTAATTTAAAATTGAAACCTGAATAACTTCACGTTAGGTTAGCAAAGAGTTAAGCCACACTGCTGAATGATAACTTTGGGCTAATAGCCGGCTTTACTAACGAAAACATAGTGGAAGAAAATAGTTTGATGGATGGAAAACTAGTTAATTTATGTTTAATTTACCATTTTTCTTCTTCAGTTGAAGACATATTGCTGAGATGCGGTGAGAGATGCAGAAAGAATGGCTCTCAAAAGTGCCTTTGTGTTGGGCTCTAAAAAGTGCCTTTGGGTTGTGAGTGAGTGGGTGAGTGAGAGAGAGAGTGGCTGGGTGGGTGGGTGAGTGAGTGAGAGAGTGGGTGAGTGAGAGGGTGGGTGAGTGAGTGAGAGAGTGGGTGGGTGGGTGAGAGGGTGGGTGAGTGAGTGAGAGAGTGGGTGGGTGAGAGGGTGGGTTGGATGGATGAGTGAGTGAGTGATGGATGGATTGATAAAGTGTTACAGCTAAATATGATTGTTGGAAATGTGTATTGAACTGCAAAAAAATAAAAAGTAAATATATATTAGTGAAAGCATAGCTCTCTTTGAGTCAATCTACAAAATATATCACTCTAACATATAAATGACATAACATTACCGGTAACGCTATCTATCTAACTTTAGCAACGTTCCTACCAAGCTAATGTCACCAAATGGGCTTTAAGCAGGAGAGAAAATGCGGGAGAACAGGACACTGACTTTTGCCAAGCTAGGCTAGCTTGCTGGATAACGTTAATTATCCAAACTGCTAATGTCAGGTTTTTAAACGAACTTTAAATTCAGTAACGTCAGTTCAGTAAACTATTTTGCTAGCTACCTAAGGTTAGCTAACTTATCAGGCATAGAGCTCATGATAAAAAACCTTCTAATTTTATGACAACCATACATATACTTAGAAAACGTATGTAGCAATATATTATCATGAGAATTTAACTGGAGCGCGTTCAGTGAGTGTGGTTAGCTACTTACTGTGCTCGATAGATCGTTATGGCGCAAAAAACCGATTATGTGTCTGCTCTAGTCTGACTCAGATGTCTTTACGGGGCGTGGATATACTCATGTGGCCAATCCTAGCGCTTGAATGCTGCACAGGGCGTGTCTTGCCCAGAAAAGCAGTGGGTTTCATAATAACGCCTCGGGCAAGGGTGGCCGACTGAAGGCCTTACCCCGTGGACGCTCTGGCCGTGAGCGGTTACGGCGAGTCTGGGATACGGACCTCCCAGCCACGTGACGAGCGGACTGCAAGAACGGCGGTTTATCCCGCTCGGCCATCGGAGCGGCCGGGCCTTGACCCTTTTAAAAGTTTTACTCACATCAGCCTCTGTCACCTGCAGCTTGACTTCATCGAGTGGGCACTGTGCTGCTGTCACTGGGTCCAAGCTGAGTTTTAAACACGGTATAAAAGTTCTTAAACTCATTCAGCAGAGAAGTAGAGGTGTTGATAGCCCCACTGGGTTTAGAGTCCGTAATGGCCTGCAGCCCCCCCAGATGCACCACGAGTCACAGCCACTGTAGTCTTTTTCCACTTTGTTCCTATATTGTCTTTTAGTGGCTTGGATAGTTCTCCTTAAGTCGTACACAGAATTTTTATTTTATTTTTATTTTTTTGTAGCATCCCTTGTCGCCTGATTTAAAAGCAGCAGTATGCTCCCTTAACCTCAGGTGAATGTCGCTGCTGAGCCAGGACTTCTGGTTGGGGTAGGAGCCATACTGGGATACGGTTATCCACACAGAATTTAACATAGCTAGTAACCGATTCAGCATACTCATCCAAATGTGAGGCTGAATCCTTAAAGTTTGACCAGTGTGTTGATTCAAATCATCCCTGAAGTTTGGATTCGTGTTCTGTAGTAGCACTGATTGTAGGCTTCTGTCCTCATAGCCGCATGTGTGCACTTCAAGCAAGAGCACCGACAGGTGGTCAGATTTCCCAAAGTGAGGTCGTGGGATAGACCTGTAATTGTGCAACAAGGTTTGTACAACAAAAGCGACATATAACACAAACATAAATCACAAGGTGAGAGGAGCTGTAGCCATACTGCTGCATCTTTTTGCCGACTAACGGGATTCAGCGGGTTAAGGGTTAACAGTCTATAGGATACAGGAAGAAATGAAAACGGATGATCCGCTGTGGCGACCCCTAACGGGAGCAGCCGAAAGTGGTAGTAGTAGTAGTAGAGTCTATAAGATACAGCAGGTTAACAGTCTGTAGATAGGGTAGTTTAATAGTCTCTAGGATACAGCGGGTAAAGGGTTAACAGTCTATAGGATACAGCAGCAGGTTAACAGTCTATAGGATACAGTGGATTAACAGTCTATAGGAGTCATTGGATAAAGGCTTAACAGTCTATAGATACAGTGGGTTAACAGTCTATAAGATTCTGCGGGTGAACGGTGAAGAGTCTATAGGCTACAGCAGGTTAACAGTCTATAGGATACAGTGGCTTAACAGTCTGTAGGATTCTGCGGGTAAAGGGTTAACAGTCTATAGGGTTCAGCAGGTAAAGGGTTAAGAGTCTATAAGCTACAGCAGGTTAACAGTCTATATAGGATACAGTGGGTTAACAGTATATAAGATACAGCGGGTAAAGGGTTAACAGTCAGTAGGATTCAGCAGGTAAATGGTTAAGAGTCTATAGGCTACAGCAGGTTAACAGTCTGTAGGATTCAGCAGGTAAATGGTTAAGAGTCTATAGGCTACAGCAGGTTAACAGTCTATAGGGTTCAGCAGGTAAAGGGTTAAGAGTCTATAGGCTAAAGCAGGTTAACAGTCTATAGGGTTCAGTAGGTAAAGGGTTAAGAGTCTATATAGGCTACAGCAGGTTAACAGTCTGTAGGATTCAGCAGGTAAAGGGTTAAGAGTCTATAGGCTACAGCAGGTTAAGAGTCTACAGGATACAGTGGGTTAACCGTCTGTAGGATTCTGCGGGTAAAGGGTTAACAGTCTATAGGGTTCAACAGGTAAAGGGTTAAGAGTCTATAAGCTACAGCAGGTTAACAGTCTGTAGGATTCAGCAGGTAAAGGGTTAAGAGTCTATAGGCTACAGCAGGTTAAGAGTCTATAGGGTTCAGCAGGTAAAGGGTTAAGAGTCTATAGGCTACAGGAGGTTAACAGTCTGTAGGATTCGGCAGGTAAAGGGTTAAGAGTCTATAGGCTACAGCAGGTTAACAGTCTGTAGGATTCAGCAGGTAAAGGGTTAAGAGTCTATAGGCTACAGCAGGTTAACAGTCTATAGGATACAGTGGGTTAAGAGTCTATAGGCTACAGCAGGTTAACAGTCTGTAGGATACAGCAGGTTAATAGTCTGTAGGATTCAGCAGGTAAACGGTTAAGAGTCTATAGGCTACAGCAGGTTAACAGCCTATAGGATACAGTGGGTTAACAGTCCATAGGATACAGTGGGTTAAGAGTCTATAGGCTACAGCAGGTTAACAGTCTGTAGGATACAGCAGGTTAATAGTCTGTAGGATTCAGCAGGTAAACGGTTAAGATTCTATAGGCTACAGCAGGTTAACAGCCTATAGGATACAGTGGGTTAAGAGTCTGTAGGATACAGTGGGTTATGGTTTAAGGATTGTGGTAATGTGGCGTTGAAAGTGAAGGTAAAGCAAAGAGATGGAGGTAGTGAACCAATCAAAATTCAGGAGCAGTCATGGAGGAGGGGGCAGGGCTACTAACAGTGATGGATGCTGGGTATTAAATTGAGTCAAAGGCAGAGGGCAAAGGCAAATGGGATGGAGAGAGAGCGAGAGAGAGAGAGAGAGAGAGAGAGAGAGAGAGAGAGAGAGAGAGAGAGAGAGAGAGAGAGAGAGAGAGAGAGAGAGAGAGAGAGAGAGGGAGAGAGAGAGAGAGAGAGAGAGAGAGAGAGAGAGAGGGGGAGAGGGAGAGGGAGAGGGAGAGGGAGGGAGAATTCCTCCAGAGCAGTATAAAGCAGCTGCAGTTTTTGCAGTTTTCCAGACAGACTGCAGATGAGTTTTCTATCTGCAGGCTTCATGTTCTGTTAAAGGAAAACGAAAACAAATTGGGCAGGAATAATAGATCTGAATATTATATTTCACCAATTTCCTTAAGTCAAGTCAAGGTTATTTGTATAGCCCAAATTCACAAGGTAGTCCCGAAGGGCTTTACAGTAGTGTGAAATCATCTGAATCATCTGACATTCAGCTCACGTCGGCCATTTTGTCATTGATGACAGAGGACGTTTTTAAACTGGGGGTTTGTGAGTCAGGTGTTGCAGAGGTAGCAGGGGATTATGGGACATGCGGACGCAACATAGACAGTGGAGGAGGGCTAAAACTGACTGGGGGATGGGGGGGAGAGGGGGATATTTAAATCTGGCTTATTTGCATTTCTTTATTTTCATACTAATTTATTTTCAATTCTTTCCTCTTTTCTTTGACTAGTTACAGTTGTATGTTATTCTTTGACTTGTTACAGTTGTATGTTATGCTTTGAGTTGTTACAGTTGTATGTTATGCTTTGACTTGTTACAGTTGTATGTTATGCTCTGACTAGTTACAGTTGTATGTTATGCTTTGACTAGTTACAGTTGTATGTTATGCTTTGACTTGTTACAGTTGTATGTTATGCTTTGACTAGTTACAGTTGTATGTTATTCTTTGACTTGTTACAGTTGTATGTTATTCTTTGACTTGTTACAGTTGTATGTTATGCTCTGACTAGTTACAGTTGTATGTTATTCTTTGACTTGTTACAGTTGTATGTTATGCTTTGACTTGTTACAGTTGTATGTTATTCTTTGACTTGTTACAGTTGTATGTTATGCTTTGACTTGTTACAGTTGTATGTTATGCTTTGACTTGTTACATTTGTATGTTGTGCTTTGACTTGTTACAGTTGTATGTTATGCTTTGACTTGTTACAGTTGTATGTTATTCTTTGACTTGTTACAGTTGTATGTTATGCTTTGACTTGTTACAGTTGTATGTTATGCTTTGACTTGTTACAGTTGTATGTTGTGCTTTGACTTGTTACAGTTGTATGTTATGCTTTGACTTGTTACAGTTGTATGTTATTCTTTGACTTGTTACAGTTATATGTTATGCTTTGACTAGTTACAGTTGTATGTTATGCTTTGACTTGTTACAGTTGTATGTTATGCTTTGACTAGTTACAGTTGTATGTTATTCTTTGACTTGTTACAGTTGTATGTTATGCTTTGAGTTGTTACAGTTGTATGTTATGCTTTGACTAGTTACAGTTGTATGTTATGCTTTGACTTGTTACAGTTGTATGTTGTGCTTTGACTAGTTACAGTTTTATGTTATTCTTTGACTTGTTACAGTTGTATGTTATGCTTTGACTAGTTACAGTTGTATGTTATGCTTTGACTAGTTACAGTTGTATGTTATTCTTTGACTAGTTACAGTTGTATGTTATGCTTTGACTAGTTACAGTTGTATGTTATTCTTTGACTAGTTACAGTTGTATGTTATGCTTTGACTTGTTACAGTTGTATGTTATTCTTTGACTTGTTACAGTTGTATGTTATGCTTTGACTTGTTACAGTTGTATGTTATTCTTTGACTTGTTACAGTTGTATGTTATTCTTTGACTAGTTACAGTTGTATGTTATTCTTTGACTTGTTACAGTTGTATGTTATTCTTTGACTTGTTACAGTTGTATGTTATTCTTTGACTTGTTACAGTTGTATGTTATTCTTTGACTTGTTACAGTTGTATGTTATGCTTTGACTTGTTACAGTTGCATGTTATTCTTTGACTAGTTACAGTTGTATGTTATGCTCTGACTAGTTACAGTTGTATGTTATTCTTTGACTAGTTACAGTTGTATGTTATGCTCTGACTAGTTACAGTTGTATGTTATGCTTTGACTTGTTACAGTTGTATGTTATGCTCTGACTTGTTACAGTTGTATGTTATTCTTTGACTAGTTACAGTTGTATGTTATTCTTTGACTTGTTACAGTTGTATGTTATTCTTTGACTTGTTACAGTTGTATGTTATTCTTTGA
Organism: Lampris incognitus; assembly: GCF_029633865.1. Classification (NCBI taxonomy): domain Eukaryota; kingdom Metazoa; phylum Chordata; class Actinopteri; order Lampriformes; family Lampridae; genus Lampris; species Lampris incognitus. Next base: position 49,266,674 of record NC_079225.1, read on the forward strand.
CTTGTTACAGTTGTATGTTATTCTTTGACTAGTTACAGTTGTATGTTATTCTTTGACTTGTTACAGTTGTATGTTATTCTTTGACTTGTTACAGTTGTATGTTATGCTTTGACTTGTTACAGTTGTATGTTATGCTTTGACTTGTTACAGTTGTATGTTATGCTTTGACTTGTTACAGTTGTATGTTATTCTTTGACTAGTTACAGTTGTATGTTATTCTTTGACTTGTTACAGTTGTATGTTATTCTTTGACTTGTTACAGTTGTATGTTATGCTTTGACTAGTTACAGTTGTATGTTATTCTTTGACTTGTTACAGTTGTATGTTATTCTTTGACTTGTTACAGTTGTATGTTATTCTTTGACTAGTTACAGTTGTATGTTATGCTTTGACTAGTTACAGTTGTATGTTATTCTTTGACTAGTTACAGTTGTATGTTATTCTTTGACTAGTTACAGTTGTATGTTATGCTCTGACTAGTTACAGTTGTATGTTATGCTTTGACTAGTTACAGTTGTATGTTATGCTTTGACTAGTTACAGTTGTATGTTATGCTTTGACTTGTTACAGTTGTATTTTGTTCTTTGACTAGTTACAGTTGTATGTTATTCTTTGACTTGTTACAGTTCTATGTTATTCTTTGACTTGTTACAGTTGTATGTTATGCTTTGACTTGTTACAGTTGTATGTTATGCTTTGACTTGTTACAGTTGTATGTTATGCTTTGACTTGTTACAGTTGTATGTTATTCTTTGACTAGTTACAGTTGTATGTTATTCTTTGACTTGTTACAGTTGTATGTTATGCTTTGACTAGTTACAGTTGTATGTTATGCTTTGACTTGTTACAGTTGTATGTTATTCTTTGACTTGTTACAGTTGTATGTTATGCTTTGACTTGTTACAGTTGTATGTTATGCTTTGACTAGTTACAGTTGTATGTTATGCTTTGACTTGTTACAGTTGTATGTTGTGCTTTGACTTGTTACAGTTTTTTGTTATTCTTTGACTTGTTACAGTTGTATGTTATTCTTTGACTTGTTACAGTTGTATGTTATGCTTTGACTTGTTACAGTTGTATGTTATTCTTTGACTTGTTACAGTTGTATGTTATTCTTTGACTAGTTACAGTTGTATGTTATTCTTTGACTTGTTACAGTTGTATGTTATGCTTTGACTAGTTACAGTTGTATGTTATTCTTTGACTAGTTACAGTTGTATGTTATGCTTTGACTAGTTACAGTTGTATGTTATGCTTTGACTAGTTACAGTTGTATGTTATGCTTTGACTAGTTACAGTTGTATGTTATGCTTTGACTTGTTACAGTTGTATGTTATTCTTTGACTTGTTACAGTTGTATGTTATGCTTTGACTTGTTACAGTTGTATGTTATTCTTTGACTTGTTACAGTTGTATGTTATTCTTTGACTTGTTACAGTTGTATGTTATTCTTTGACTAGTTACAGTTGTATGTTATGCTTTGACTAGTTACAGTTGTATGTTATTCTTTGACTTGTTACAGTTGTATGTTATTCTTTGACTTGTTACAGTTGTATGTTATTCTTTGACTTGTTACAGTTGTATGTTATTCTTTGACTTGTTACAGTTGTATGTTATTCTTTGACTTGTTACAGTTGTATGTTATTCTTTGACTTGTTACAGTTGTATGTTATTCTTTGACTTGTTACAGTTGTATGTTATGCTTTGACTTGTTACAGTTGTATGTTATTCTTTGACTAGTTACAGTTGTATGTTATGCTTTGACTAGTTACAGTTGTATGTTATGCTTTGACTAGTTACAGTTGTATGTTATGCTTTGACTTGTTACAGTTGTATGTTATTCTTTGACTAGTTACAGTTGTATGTTATGGTTTGACTTGTTACAGTTGTATGTTATTCTTTGACTTGTTACAGTTGTATGTTATTCTTTGACTTGTTACAGTTGTATGTTATTCTTTGACTAGTTACAGTTGTATGTTATTCTTTGACTT